>NC_092500.1:22175470-22479316 GCF_047511675.1 Marmota flaviventris | reverse complement strand
AAAGTATTAAGTACTAAGCACACAATGCACAGTTGAATTGCAAAGACACTATTAGTGGAAAAAGGTCAAGTATAAGAGTATATACTATATGTCTTCATGTATATAACATTCATCAAATGATAGAAACCAGAACAGAGGTAGTCTGTGTATCTTAATAATAATTTAATTATTAATAATAATAATTTAATTTTTAACAATAGAGCAAAATAAAGATATTTCAGATTAACAGACCTTGATATTGAAAGAATATGTCCTTCATATGTGATTATACAAATATGCCACAATGAATCACACTATTATGTATTATTATAATGCAACATTAATAAATAAATAAATACTAATGTTTGGTAACTAAAAAGAAAACAGAGAAAAGTATGATAGAATGTTTCTCAACAAGAAGAAAATTAAACCTACAAGGTAGAAATGAAAGTAAAGAACAAAGAAACAGAAACAAAGTGTTTATTATGTAAAATAATATCAAAGTATTGACTTATCTCCTGTGTGTGTGTGTGTGTGTGTGTTTTTAAAGAGGGAATTGATAGAGAAATGCAAATCAAAACTACTCTTAAGATTTCATCTCACTCCAGTCAGAATGGCAGCTAACAAAAATACAAACAACAGTAAGTGTTGGCAAGGATGTGGGGGAAAAGGCACACTCATACATTGCTGGAGGGACTACAAATTGGTACAGCCAACCTGGAAAGCCGTATGGAGATTCCTTGGAAAACTTGGAATGGAGCCACCATTTGACCCAACTATTCCACTCCTCAGTCTATACCCAAAGGACTTAAAAACAGCATACTACAGGGACACAGCCACATCAATGTTTATAGCAGCATAATTCACAGCAGCTAAATTGTGGAACCAACCTAGATGCCCTTAAGTAGTTGAATGGATAGGGAAATTTTGGTATACATACACAATGGAACATTACTCAGCATTAGAAGAGAATAATATCATTTGCAGGTAAATGGATGGAGTTGGAGAATATAATGCTAAGTGAAGTAGGCCAATCCCCAAAAACCAAAGGCTGAATGTTTTCTTTGATATGAGGATGCTGACTCATAATGGGATAGGGGGGCGGGTCATGGAAGGAATGGAGGAACTTTAGATAGGGCAAAGGGGAGGGAGGGGATGGGAGAGGGCAAGGGGGCAGGAATGATGATGGAATGAGTTAGACATCATTACCCTAAGTACATGTATGAACACATGAATGATGTGAAAATACTTTGTGTATAATCAGTGACTTGAAAAATTGTGCTTTATATGTGTAATATGAAATTAATTCCATTCTGCCATGGTAGATAACAAATTAGAATAAATAAATAATTTAATTGTAAAAAAGAGGGAAATGAATACTCTACTACAAAAAACAATATAAGTCAAGGTTAGAATTGAAAAGATCAGAAAATGGGTAGAGTTTTGAAGTTAACTAAACATGCAAAAAAAGGAATAATAGCACCTAAGAAGTAGAATAGTATATATTTCCTAGAGTAGAAGGTGATGTGGGAAAGTCCATATGGATAAAGAAAACTCAAGTAATCCAATAGACCCCACCAAACACACACAAACACACAGAGAGAGGAGAATCAAAGACATATGTGACAATTATAAGGTACAAAAATAAAATGGCAAAAATATATAGACTTAATTAATCATAATAAATAGGCACAGACTAAACTCACTACTCTTACAATGATTTTTAAACATGCAAAATCTCCAATTATATACTGCTTGTAGGAGACATACCTAAAACATAATGTCAAAAAAAATCAAAAAAGAAAATAAGTGAAATTATAGGAAAATGATAACCAAAGTAAAATTCCTGCAGTTATACTAAATCCCACAAAAATAGATGTAAGGAAAAAAATACTATGTAATAATAAAATGAACAATTCATCAGGAAAATAATCTTGAACCGGTGATTTAACAGTATAGCCTAAAAATATATAAAGCAAAAACAAAAACTCACAAGGAAAAAAAGAACAAATCCATAATCACTGGGGGAAGGATTTAAAATCTCACAATAACTGATGAATAAAATCAATAAGGAAATAAACAGGGAACGACACAAGTAATAAACTTCACCAAACAGATTGTAACTTATATCCTACACCAAATTAAAGAATGCATTTTATTTTTAAGAATACATTTTTTCAAGTGGGTTATGAACTCCCATTTTTAGCCCATATACAGATTGCAGAATCACATCAATTACACATCCATTGATTTACTTATTGCCATACTAGTGTCTGTTGTATTCTGCTACACTTGAAGAAAAGTGTGAAAGATGATATATCAAGAACTATGTAATGTTTTGAACAACCAACAATAAAAAAAAAAAGAATACATTTTTTAAAAACTTAACCAAAAATTTACTAAAGCCTTGTCCACAAAGAAAGATTCAATAAATTCAAAATATTCTGTAGCATACAGACCACATCTTGTGACCAAACTATTATAAAAGTAGAAGTCAATAGTTTAAAAATAGCCATCAAAACTATATATGGTAGGAAATGGAAATTTTAAGTATCTTGTATATAAGTTGTGGGATCAAAAATAAATCATAAAGGTAAGGATCAATATTTGGACCTAAATGACAATAAAAGTACTGCATATTCGATTTGATGGATACAACTCAGTAGTACTTAGGAACAACTGTGGCCTTAAATGCATGTGTTAATTAAGAAGAAAAATCAAAGTGTAACAAACTTCAGCATCTAATTCAAAAAGTTACAAAAACAGTAAGCCTAAAAGAAGCAACTAGAAGAAGATAAATGGAAAACATAGAGACAGAAATGCATCATACAGTAACAAAGAACAAAATAAAACATGCTCAATAGAACCAATGGTTAAGTTTTTGCAGAGATCAAAAACAAGCCAGTTCTCTGGCAAGAAGGAATAAAAAGAAAAGGTATGAATTATGCACATTAGATATAGAAAAAACATGCATAATTACAGACACATTAAAATCATGAAAATACTGATGTCAATAAATTCAAAATCTAGAAAGCCATATATTTTTTAAAAAAAGAAAAAAAAAATGTTGAATCACCAAACATTTCTCAGAATAAATTTTTAAAAGCCTGAATAGATTCATGATTATTAAAGAAGTTATGTCAGTAATTAAAAACCTATGCTACTCCCCATTTCCATAAAAGAACTGAAACGGTTGGGCCTATATATTCCAAACCTCCAAATAACAAAAAAGTTCCTAACTTATGCAGACTGTTACCAAGCATATAGAAAGGGGAAAATATTCCTTCACTTATTATATGAGGCTAATTATATGACCTTAGTGCCCAGAACTGGGAAAAGATGTTAGAAGAGAAAACTATAGGCCAAGTTTCCTCATGAATATAGATGCAAGAATTTTAAATAATTGATTGGCAACCAAATTCAATAAGTATTAAAACACACACACACACACACACCTGACAGGAGTTTCAAGGCGGACCAGAGGGAGGCAGCATCTGTGTTGCTCTGTGATCCAGATCTCACCTAGTTGGAATACTGCATCTCTGAGAGTGTTAGAGGACCCTATACAGCTGCTCTCTGCAGAAATCACCAGCGCTGTGACCCCGAGCAGGGCTCCAGGCCTCAGTGTTCGAGCAGGACCCAAAGCACGAAGTTCCAGTTCACGCAAGACTCCGTGAGCACCTTAGCAGAATCATCTATCAACACATCTGCAGACCCACTCCACTCCCACACAGGTCACTCAGCTGCTCCCTACCCACAGCACAATGCCATCGCCCAGCTCCCCCAACCTCACCAGACACCCCGGCGCTGACAGCAGGCTGCCGCCATCTTGGCTCAACATTCTCGCCATATTAGGTGGGGCAGTTCCCAGATCAGATCTCCAGGGGCCAGTGAATTTTCACAGAAATCACCAGTGCTGCGACCACTCACGCAGAAATCAGAGCCTCTGGGCTCGAGTAAGTCTCCAGACTCCAGACCCAAAGCCCACAGTTCTAGCCTCCACATGGCTCACAAGTGGCTTAGCAGAAACACCTCCCAGCATCTCTGCAGAACTCCAGACTGCACACTGCTCCCACGCAGGTCATCCAGCTGCTACCAACCCACAGCACAAGGCCATTGCCAGCTCCCCCGACATCACCAGACACCCTGCGCTGGAAGCAGACTGACTCCATCTTGGAAAACCTTCCTCACCATTTTGTGGTGGGCATGGCTACCAGATCTGATCACCATTCAAGCAGGTACCTGATTTCTAGTTCCTCCCCACTCCCCAGCAGCGTTAACTCGGCACAGTGGCCACCCAACACAAGAACAGCTCTCAGTTGGATAACAGTGCAGTGCGAACAGTGTGCCACCCACCTGGTGTGAGCCTGGGGGTGAGAGGTCCCGTGGTTAGGGCCTGATAAATAAGAGAGGGGAGGGGACTAAAGTCTGAGGCATAAAAGAGAGATCAGGATCTGAGAAATCCTCAGGCAAGAGAGGGAGACGATACCGGGGGCTCAAGTCACATGAGTGGTCACAAAAAATGACCCGTGAGACACTATTTCCCTCCTAGGACTGGTGGGTGGCATTCCCCAGTTCCAGACACTCCACACCAGGTCCAGTCTTCACACCCTGGTTACCTACACCATCCTGAGGGCAGAGACACCTACTGGATGAGACAACCCCACCTACTAGATGAGAAGAAAAAGCAACGGATCTCCAAAAGTATTTTTTTTTCTCTTCTTCTTTCTCTTTCTCTTCTACCCGACTATCCTCTGGCCTTCACATCCCCAACATATGTAAAACCAAGAACTTTGCATGAAATAGAACTTTGAGGACTGAGTCACCTGAATAATATAATATAGACTAATTGCATAAGCCTTTTTATTTTTCCTCTCTTTTTTATTCTTTTTTTTCTTTTTTTCTTTCTTTTTCTTCTCTTTTTTTTTCTTCCTTCCTTTCCCTTTTTTCTCTTTCTTCTTCCTTCACCCTCCAAATTATACTATTTTAACATCCTGTATTATTCTATAAACATGTGTGTTTGTTTTATATACTCTACTGTCTTCCCACATAATTGTCTACCCCAAAGTACCTCCTATCTATTCTCCTACTACTAACCCTCTTCACTAGATTTCTCCTTCACATTTCCTAAGATATATTAACTATATACCCTCACATCTTCTCCCCTCAACATATCATCCTACGCCTTACCCCCAGTTCATTGTCCACTGCCAGAAACTATAAACCTTTATATGAAACTACTGATTATATTTTAAATAATAATTGAATCCAACATTTCTGGACATTGAGACTAAACTGTAAATGTCTTAATAACAACAATTTGTTCAAAGGTGATGTATTGTTGATATTGGGATATGTTAAAATTGACCTTCCCCACAAAGGAGAGATCTTGGGACCCTACAAGAGCACTACAAATCTATAGGGTGAAAACAATAACATGCCAGATCCACAGACCTGGAAATGAAGACACATGAGCAACATGAAAAGACAAGGGAAGAAAGTACCACAAACAAATCAAAACAACACATCATTAGAAGAATTGACAGCTATAGCAGAAAAAGATTTCAGGATATACATGGTTAAAATGTTTTGGGACCTCAAAGAAGACATAAGAGAACAAATATAGGCAGTGAAAGATCACTTTGACAATGAGCTACATAAACAAATCCAAGAAGCAAAAGATCACCTCAACAGGGAGATAGAGGTTATACCAAAAATAAATAAATAAATAAACAGAAATCCTTGAAATGAAAGAAATAATAAACCAAATTAGAAACACAAATGAAAGCATCACCAACAGAGTAAACCACTTAGAAGATAGGACATCAGACAATGAAGATCAAATAACTCATCTTGAAAAGAACATAGACCACACAGCAAAAATGATAAGAAAACACGAGCAGAACATTCAAGAAATATGGGATGGCATAAAAAGACCAAATTTAAGAGTTGTTGGGATAAAGGAAGGCATAGAGGTCCAAACCACAGGAATGAACAATCTATTCAATGAAATAATACCAGAAAACTTTCCAAACATGAAGAAAGAATTCGAAATCCAAATTCAAGAAGCCTACAGGATGCAGAATGTACAAAATCTCAACAGACCCACACTAAGGCACATTATAATGAAAATGCCCAACATACAGAATAAGAAGAGAATTTTAAAAGCCACAAGAGAAAGGAATCAGATTACATATGAGGGAAAACCAATTAGGATAACGGCAGATTTTTCAACACAGACCCTGAAAGCTAGAAGATCCTGGAACAACATATATCAAGCTCTGAAAGATAATGGGTGCCAACCAAGAATCTTGAATCCAGCAAAATTAAGCTTTAGATTTGAAATTGAAATAAAAATCTTCCACAATAAACAAAAGTTAAAAGAATCTATAGCTAGAAAATCGGCCCTACAAAACATCCTTGGCAAAATATTTCATGAAGAGGAAATGAAAAACAGCAATGAAAATCAGAAGAGATAGATAGTACACTAAAGGAAAAACTAATCAAGAGGAAAACCAATTCAAGTACAATAACAAAAAAAAACAAATATGGCTGGAAATACAAACCACGTCTTAATAGTAACCCTAAACGTTAATGGCTTAAACTCACCAATCAAAAGACATAGGCTAGCAGATTGGATTTTAAAAAAAGATCCAACAATATGCTGCCTACAGGAGACTCATCTGATAGGAAAAGATATAGGCAGACTGAAGGTGAAAGGTTGGGAAAAAACATACCATTCACATGGACTGTGGAAGCAAGCAGGGGTTTCCATACTCATATCAAATAAAGTAGACTTCAAGCCAAGGTTAATCAAAAGGAATAAAGATGGACATTACATACTGCTTAAGGGAACCATACACCAAACAGACATAACAATCATAAATATATATATGCCCCAAACAATGGTACAGCTATGTTCATCAAACAAACTCTTCTCAAGTTCAAAAGTCAAACTGACCACAACACAATAAGTATAGGTGACTTTAACATACCTCTCTCACCACTGGATAGGTCTTCCAAACAAAAGTTGAATAAAGAAATTATAGAGCTCAATAACACAATCAATAACTTAAACTTAACTGACATATATAGAATATTTCAACCTGCATCAAGTGGATACACTTTCTTCTCAGCAGCACATGGATCCTTCTCTAAAATAAACCATATACTATGCCACAAAGCAACTCTTAGCAAATACAAAAAAGTAGAGAGACTACCATGCATTTTATCAGATCATAATGGAATGAAATAGGAAATCAACCACAAAATAAAAAATAAAAATTTCTGCATCACATGGAGACTGAACAATATGCTACTGAATGAACAATGGCTTACAGAAGACATCAAGGGGAGATTTAAAAATTCTTAGAGGTAAATGAGAACATAGACACAACATATCAAAATCTCTGGAACACTATGAAAGCAGTACTAAGAGGAAAATTCATTTCATGGAGTTCATTCCTTAAAAGAAGAAAAAGACAACAAATAAATGACCTCACACTACATCTCAAAGCCCTAGAAAGAGAAGAACAAACGAGCAGCAAAAGCAGTAGAAGGCAAGAAATAATTAAAATTAGAGATGAAATCAAAACAAAAGAAACAATGGAAAAAAATGACAAAACAAAAAGTTGGTTCTTTGAAAAAATAAATAAAATTGACAGACCCTTAGCCATGCTAACAAAGAGAAGGAGAGAGAGAATTCAAATTACCAGCATATGTGATGAAAAAGGTAATATCACAGCAGACTCTACAGAAATACAGATACTAATTAGAAATTTGAAATCTTATACTCCAATAAAATAGAAGACATTGAAGGCATCAATAAATTTCTTAAGTCATATGATTTGCCCAGATTGAATCAGGAAGATATACACAATTTAAACAGGCCAATATCAAGGGATGAAATAGAAGATGCCATCAGAAGTTTACCAACCAAGAAAAGCCCAGGAGCAGATGAATACAGAGCCGAGCTCTACAAGACCTTTAAAGAAGAACTAATACCAATACTCTTCAACTTATTTTAGGAAATAGAAAAAGAGGCAGTAATTCCAAACTCATTCTATGAGGCCAATATCACCCTGATTCCAAAACCAGGCAAAGACACATCAAAGAAAGAAACTTCAGACCAATATTTCTAATGAACATAGATGCAAAAATTCTCAATAAAATTCTGTCAAATTGAACACAAAAACATATCAAAAAGATTGTGCACCATGATCAAGTGGGATTCATCCCAGGGATGCAAGGTTCGTTCAACAAATGGAAATCAATAAATGTAATTCATTACATCAATAGACTTAAAGATAAGAATAATATGATCATCTCAATAGACATAGAAAAAAGCATTTGACAAAATATAGCACCCCTTTATGTTCGAAACACTAGAAAAACTAGGGATAACGGGAACATATCTCAACATTGTAAAAGCTAGCTATGCTAAGCCTCAGGCCAACATCATTCTAAATGGAGAAAAATTGAAGGCATTCCCTCTAAAAACTGTAACAAGACAGGGATGTCCTCTTTCACCACTTCTTTTCAACATACTTCTTGAAACACTGGCCAGAGCAATTAGACGAAAGAAATCAAAGGGATATGTGTAGGAAAAGAAGAACTTAAATTAGGACTATTTGCTGACGATATGATTCTATACCTAGGAGGCCCAAAAAACTCCACCAGAAAACTTCTAGAACTAGTAAATGAATTCAGCAAAGTAGCAGGATATAAAATCAATGCCCATAAACCAAAGGCATTTCTGTATATCAGTGACAAAGCCTCTGAGAAGGAAATGAGGAAAACTACCCCATTCACAATAACCTCAAAAAAAAAAATAAGATAGTTGGGAATCAATGAAAGAGGTGAGAGATCTATACAATGAAAACTACAGAATCCTAAAGAGAGAAATCAAAGAAAACTTTAGAAGATTGAAAGATCTACCTTGCTCTTGGATAGGCAGAATTAATATTATCAAAATGACCATACTACCAAAACCACTATACAGATTTAATGCAATTACGATCAAAATCCCAATGGTATTCCTCATAGAAATAGAAAAAACAATCATGAAATTCATCTGGAAAAATAAGAGACCCAGAATAGCTAAAGCAATCCTTAGCAGGAAGAGCGAAGCAGGTGGCATCACTATATCAGAACTTAAACTATACTACAGAGCAATAGTAACAAAACAGCATGGTATTGGCACCAAAACAGATTGGTAGACCAATGGTTCAGAATAGAGGACACAGAAACTAACCCACAAAATTACAATTATCTTATATTAGACAAAGGTGCCAAAAACATGCACTGGAGAAAAGATAGCATTTTCAACAAATGGTGCTGGGAAAACTGGAAATCCATATGCAACAAAATGAAATTAAACCCTTATCTCTCACCATGCACAAAAGTTAACTCAAAATGGATCAAGGACCTAGGACTCCTATAGTGCAAGAATTAAAACCAAGAATCAATAAATGGGATGGAATCAAACTAAAAAGTTTTTTCTCAGAAAAAAAAAATCTGTGAGATGAACAGAGAGCCTACATTCTGGGAGCAAATCTTTACCCCTCACACATCAGATAGAGCACTAATCTCTAAGGTATATAAAGAACTCAAAAAGCTAAGCAATGAAAAAACAAATAACCCAATCAACAAATGGGCCAAGAACCTGAACAGACACTTTTCAGAAGAGGATGTACAATCAATCAACAAATGTATGAAAAAATGCTCATCATCTCCAGCAATCAGAGAAATGCAAATCAAAACTACTCTAAGATATCATCTCACTCCAATCAGAATGGCAGCTATTATGAAGACAAACAACAATAAGTGTTGGCGAGGGTGTGGGGAAAAATGTACACTCATACATTGTTGGTGGGACTGCAAATTGGTGTAGCCAATATGGAAAGCAATATGGAGATTCCTTGGAAATCTGTGAATGGAACCACCATTTGACCCAGCTATCCCTCTCCTCGGACTATACCCAAAAGACTTAAAAACAGCATACTACAGGGACACAGCCACATCATGTTTATAGCAGCACAATTCACAATAGCTAAACTATGGAGCCAACCTAGTGGATGAATGGATAAAAAAAAATGTGGCATATATACACAATGGAATTTTGCTCAGCAATAAAAGAGAATAAAATCATGGCATTTGCAGGTAAATGGGTGGCATTGGAGAAGACTATGCTAAATGAAGTTAGCCAATCCCAAAAAAATGTTTTCTCTGATATAAGAAGGCTGACTCATAGTGGGGTAGGGAGGGGGAATATGGAACAAATAGATGAATTCTAGATAGGGAAGAGGGGAAGGAGGGAAAGGGAGGAGGAGGCAACGGGGGGGGGGGGGATTAGCAAGGATGGTGGAATGTGATGAACATCATTATCCAAATTACATGTATGAAGACACGAATTGGGTGTTAACCTATTTTATATACAAACAGAGAAATGAAAAATTATGATATATATGTGTAATAAGAATTGTAATGCAAAAAAACAAGTACATGTATAAAGACATGAATTGGCATGAACATACTTTATACAAAGATATGAAAATTTGTGCTCTATATGTGTAATAAGAATTGTAATACATTCCACTGTCATATATTTAAAAAAATAAAATCAATAAAAAATAAAAATAAATTAAAATAAATACACCTGATGGAGCAAAGCCTATCTCTGAAGTATAAAGATGACTTAATATTAGAAAATCAATTCAGGTAATACCGCACCCTAATAGAAAAAAAAAGGAAGAAACCCATGCCACAATCTCAAAAATGTGGAAAAAGAACAGATGAAATTCAATATCCATGTATTGTAAAAACTCTTAGCCAGCAGGACTAGAGAACTTTCTTTACTTGATAAAGGGCACCTACCAAAAACCTTCTGCAAATATCATGCTGAATAGTGAAATGTTTAAGCGCTCCATTCTGAGATTTAACGATGCCCTTTTGGACCACCTGTATTCAACATTTTCCTGGAAGTCGTAGCTTAAGTTAAAAAAAAAAAAAAAAAGACCAGAAGAGAGAAAAAGATGAAATGTAAAGATAGGAAAATAAGAATCAAAACTGTATTTAGTGTTGTTTGCACAGGAAAAATCTATGAGAATATATAAAGAAACTATTAAAAGCAATAAGAGCTTGGGGGATATAAAATCATACTCAAAAATCAATAACATCTCTCTATAACAGCAACAACCAATTAAAAAAACATAATTTAAAAATTGTCACAGTCACAAGTAGCAACAAAAATATAAGGTACTAGGAACACAGTTGGCAAACCATGTGCATTAATATTACAGAAACAATATAGAACTTTACTGAAGGATGTCAATTTTAGAACCTGGAAATAAATGGGAAAATGCAGCATGTTTAGGGGTAAGAAAGACAGTGTTTTATAGATGGCAATTCTTTCTAAATCAGTCTATAAAGTCAATGTGTTCCAGTCAAATCTGCGTGGGTTTTCCATAGACCTTGTCAAGTTGATGCTAAAATTCCAATAGGACAACAACGAGCAAAGAATAAACAGGACAAATTTGAAAAAGAATAATGACAGAGAACTCAGCCTCAAAGATATCAAGATTTATTATAGGGTCACATCATAGAACAAAGGGAGACGGTGGGCAAGTGAAACATAAGAGAAAGCCTGGAAACAGACCTGGGTTTATGTACAGGAGCTTAATTTATGGTCAAAGATGCCTTGAAGATTTAATGGGAAATGTATGGTCTATTTTTTCCCAATATCTTTCACAATGTTTTCTATAATATCTCTCACAAAACCTTAGCCAGCCATAGTGGCACAGGCCTGTAATCCCAGCAACTCGGAAGACTGAGGCAGGAGGATCACAAGTTCAAAGGCAGGCTCAGCAACTCTGCAAAGCCCTGAGCAACTTAGTGAGACCCTGTCTCAAAAAAAGGGGGGAGGGAGTCCCCTGGGGATGTGGCTCAGTGGTTAAATGCCCCTCGGTTAATCCCCAGTACCCAGGGAGAAAAAAAACTTAAAAAATAGTAAGTCCGTTAGCACAAATTGTTGTCAAGAATGTAGAAAATGCAAATTCACATGGACCTAGCTGGAGGATAAATTGTTTCAGCACCTTGGAGAGCAGTTCTGCAATACCTAGTACACTTAAAACTGAGCTTTGTCACGAGTCAGTTCCACTCTTAAATATCCACCCAGGAGAAGCCACGCACTCATCAAGATGGTTAATAAAATGGGGTTTCTTCATAAAATTAATGCCTTAAGCTATTACAATAAATTAAATCTTAATAACATTTTGATAAAAACAAAGTATAAGATGATATGTACAGTATATACAGGTTTGCCACTTATATAAATTTTTAAAGACATAAAACAATACTACTTGGTTAGTAAAAATAGAAAAAAGAATATGGGAATGCTACCTTCTCACTTTATAATTTTTTTTTCCTGTCATTTCCTTGAGAGGTCTGAGGTAAACATATAAAATGTTATCCCTGGCAAATCTAGGTGATGTCATGCAAGTGCCTGGTGAGTTCTACCCTGTGCTTGTTGGTATGCTTGACACGGATGAGACAAACCCACTGAAAAAAGAAGTTAAAAATTGTCTGCAGAAGGTAAATGGATACAGTTGGAGAATATCATGATAAGCCAAGTAAGCCAATCCCAAACAACCAAAGGCCAAATGTTTTCTCTGATAAGTGAATGCTGATCCATAATAGGGGTTAGGGGGGCACATGGGGAGAATGGAGGAACTTCAATTGGGCAAAGGGGAAGGGGGAGGGGAGGAGGCATGGGGTAGGAAAGATGGCGGAATGAGATGACATCATTACCCTAGGTACATGTATGACTGCGCATATGGTGCAACTCTACATCATGTACAACCAGAGAAATGAAAAGTTGTGCTCCATTTGTGTACAATGAATCAAATGCATTCTGCTGTCATGTATAACTAATTAAAACAAATAAATAATAAATGAGTAAGTAATTGTCTGCAGAGGTGGCTAGGAACATTCAGGAAGACCTAAGTGCAATTTAGGTGAAACGGAGGCAAACACAGGTGAGCAGAATGGAGGCGTAACCTACAGAATAAATACTCAGAGAAAGAGGACCAGAAAGCAGGAACTAAGTTGGGATACTGCTCTCCTGTCAGGGAAGAGAAGTATAGAACTCTATTCCTTTTTCTAGAAAATGGATAATTTATTAGACCTCATCTTATGAACCTTCATAAACTCATAACATTCCATCAAAATCCTTGCCCTCCTTTTTCTCAATTCCACATTTAATTCACCTCCTCTGGTATTAACTCTGCCTCCTGGATATACTAACGCTCTGCTACAGATAGACCATTAGAGTATGATGAAGCAATTTTGGCTCGATCTTTGGGTTAGGATGCAGAAACTCCCAAGTTAAAATATTGCTCTAGTAGTAGCTGCCTGACATTGAGCAAGTTATCTAACCTCTCCAGGCCTCCATTTCTTCAGCTTCAAAATGATTGTAAGAGGAATACTTAACCTGATTGAGTTACTATGAAGTTTAAATAAGATAATGTATGCAAAGAGGTTAGCAGATTACCTGCCACATAGTAAATATTAAATAAAGTATCAATGATTATGATGATTGTATCGGAATGCTTTTTGGTTACAAGGAACAGAGAATCCAACTCAAATTTATTCAAACAATAAGAACATTCACTGGTTCATATCATCAGAAATCCAAGTGAGGACAACCTTCAGGGTTCCAGCATTTCATGAAACATGGTCAAATCCTGGTTGATTTCATCCTAAAGCTAACTGCTCCATTATCATGGGAAAGATCTCAGCAGTTGCGGCAAAGTTTTAGTTCACATACATGTGGTCCTGAAGCTCTTGTAGGGGAGAAGAGCTTTCTCACCATGGCTAGGTCTGTGATTGAGACCCCTATAACAAAACAATCAATAAGAGAAAAACATACAAATTTACTTAATATCAGTTTTACATGGCATAGGAGTCTTCAGAAAGGAAGACACGAGGACTCGGGGAAAATGGTGTAGTTTTGGACAGTCATGCAGTGTGATTGGAGGACAATATGGTATGAGTTCATGCTGATAAACCAGAGCACTTAGTAAGGCATTTGCTGAGATAACTCTTAGAATTTCTGTATCTTCTCAATAGCTAAACTGTGGAACCAACCTAGATGCCCTTCAGTGGATGAATGGATAAAAAAAAAATGTGGCCATATATACACAATGGAATTTTACTCAGCAATAAAAGAGAATAAAATCATGGCATTTGCAGGTAAATGGATGGCGTTGGAGAAGATAATGCTAAGTGAAGTTAGCCAATCCCAAAAAAACAAATGGTGAAAATTTTCTCTGATATAAGGAGGCTGACTCATAGTTGGGTAGGGAGGTGGGGCGCATGGGAGGAATAGATGAATTCTAGATAGGGAAGAGGGGTGGGAGGGAAAAGGAGGGGGCAGGGGATTAGCACATCATTATCCAAAGTACATGTATGAAGATACGAATTGGGTGTCAGCATACTTTATATACAAACAGAGATATGAAAAATTATGGCATATATGTGTAATAAAAATTGTAATGCATTCCGCTGTCATTTTTTTAAAATCAATTAAAAAAAAGAATCTCTATGTCTTCAGAAATGAGGACATTGTCTTCCTTGAGAAATGGAGAGGACACCTCTGGTTGGGCATCCTATGACCTAATTTCAGGGAAAATTCATAAGAAGGGGAGAGGAAAGGTGGAAGGGCCCTTCCTGCTTCCGCATTTTCTCAAATGCCAGGTGCCATCTTCTAAGGTAGCATGTCCTGAACCTGTCACTCTCTTAATAAAGAAGCTGCTTCTCTAGAAGTAGCTAGCTTTTCTGATGTATCACTAGGTCAACCAGGTCATAGAGATGTGACACTATGACTAGATCAAACCAGAGGTTCTTTGTATAGTTCCTGGTCCAACTACATCAGGACCAACTGGGAGTTTCCTAGAAATAAAAACCTTAGCCCCATCTCACACCTACTGAATTGGAAACTCTAGGGATGGGGTCCAGAGATCTGTGGATGCATTTTTAAACAAGCCCTTCAGATCATTCTGATGACACAAGAGTTTGAAAATGACTAGGTTTGAATAATCAGGACCTCCCCTAAAACTGATGTCAGCCATGGGCTGGGGTGGGAAGAGGGTGTGCTATTTCCCTGACATTTTGATTTTAATAAATCAAAATTAAGATGATTTTATGAAAAAAGAAAGGTGTGGTAGGTAAGCATCCAAATGTTCATTAACGTTCCTGAGCACTAACTATAAAACCAGCCTTGAACTAACTATTTTACATACGTTATATAATGACTCTACAGGGTAGGCAGCATTTTATACACTTAGTAGCCACAGAAATTGAAGTACAGAGAGTTTACATAACTTGCATGATATGGTACAACTAACTGGTGGTGCAGCCTGGAGTTCCATCAAAGTGTCTGACTACAAGGGGCTACACGGATTTGTTTCAGCCTGTTTTGGTTTTCAAAGTTTCTCTCTTTGCAAAATTGGGAGGAACATCCCCTGATCTGTGGTGACTCCCTCACCTGGAGGAAGCCCACTACCCTAGGTGGCACCTGCAGCTTGCCTCTCTCTTAACTCACTTTACAGATTAGGAAACTGAGGCCACGAGAACCTAAAACACTTCCTAAAGCCGGGGACTGCATCTGCACCATGACCAGAATGTGAAATCCTGTTTTCTTAGAATAAGAAGATTTATGAGATCTGTGAAAGGAACATCTGTCTTGGTATTTAGATAAATGTGCTTCATTTTTACATTCATTTAATTTGTTTTTCAATCTGGATTTTTAAATAATTGAGATAGTAGCAGTTTCCTGATTTGAGAAGAAACTGTGGAAGAGAAAAGAACTTAAATGAGTAGTTTTCACTTAGAGAGGAAAGGACCTCTCATTCTTTCATAAACTCTCTTAAAAAAAAAAAAACTTTCATCTGTGATTGTGGTAGCAGATGTTTTAGCATCACATTTGACTCCATGGGGATGAACCTCCTTTAAAAAAAATTGGAAATCAATGCCAAATCAAGTGATGAAGAAAACCAACTAGCTTCTCTTGTTCATCTTCCTTTGCTGTGGGGCATAAGCACTATTTCCATCAGTATTGACCTGGTATCAGACAACCGTCTGTGCTTCTAGTGTGTGCAACAAGATCCTTCAAGTATTCCTAGCCTGACAAAGCCTGGCTGGGCTTTGAAAAAAATCTATATATTTATTTCCAAAACTTTTACTTGGGACAATATTCAGAAGACTTCTTCTATTTCCATTTCTTTGGTCAAACTGACTGAAAGACCCTGTATGGGCTATCTCCATTTTCTCTAGTTGCTGTTCTTAAATTCCTAAGCTAACCAAAGAGTGGCAAGTAGTCAGAACAGTTAGGCACAGAAAAGTCCAATATGACCTTTTCTCAAACTGTCACTGTAAGAGACAGGAAAAACAAAGTGCTCTTCCTCCTCTCTCCCACTCAATGCAGCATGGATGTTCCTAGGACCAGCTCTGGGAGTTTTTCTCCACAGTCTAAGCAGTTCCCTTGCAGCCACCAACTGGATGTCTCATAATTTAACACACTTGTCTACATGGAGAGCATGAGATCCCACAGGTTGAAAGCTTGGTACCCCACAACCCCCTCCTCAGGTTCCATTAATTTGCTAGAGTAACTCACAAAACTCAGGGAAACATTTTCCTTACTCTTATTCATTTACTCTTAAGGGTGGTACAAAGGCTACAGATTAACTGCCATATGGAAGATGTTTGAGTCAGCTTTTTCATAGCTGTGACCAAAAGACCTGACAAGAACAATGTAGAGGAGGAAAAGTTTATTTTGGCTCATGGTTTCAGAGGTCTAAGTCCATAGAGAGCCAACTCCATAGCTCTGGGCCCAAGTGAGACTGAACATCTTGGCCAAAGAGTATGGCAGAGGAAAGCTTCCCAGGACCTGGCAATCAGAAAGCTCTGGTCACCAGGGACAAATTGTAAACCACAAACAGTGCCCTATCTCCCCAGTCACACCTTTCCTGCCAAGCACCTGGATTAATCAGTGGATGAACCCACTGATAGGGTTAGAATTCTCATTATCTAATCATTTCACCTCCAAATGTTTTTGCATTATCTCACACATGAGTTTTGGGGGACACCTCACTCTAAATAATAACAGAAGAAATGCAGAGGAAAAGGCATAGGGAAGGAGCATGAGTATCCATGTCCTCTCTGGACACACCCTCCTCCAGGGCCCCCACATGTTCAGCCATCCTTGTCCTTTAAGGGTTTTATGGAGGCTTCATTACATCTGCATGACTGATTAAATCAGTGGCTACTGGTGATCAACTCAACCTTCAGCTGAGATTTCTAATGTTCTAATGCTGCCTTGCTCTTCCTAAAAGCACTTATCATCCTGAAGTTATTGAGCAGTTTTCTCATTAGCACACAAAAGACATTCATCACAACCCAAAAATTTTAACATAAAAAATAATAACAATAATAACCCAATTGGTAAATGGACTATGGAACTGAACAGACACTTCACAGAAAAATACAATCCATCAACAAACATGAAAAAAGTTCATCATCTCTATCAATTAGAGAAATTCAAATCAAAACTACTTTAAGATTTCATCTCACTGAGTCAGAATTGCAATTATCAAGAATACAAGCAACGATAAGTATTGGCGAGGATGTGGAGAAAAAGGCACACTCATACATTGCTGGTGAGACTGCAAATTGGTGCAACCATTATGGAAAGCAGTATGGAGATTCCTCAGAAAACTGAGAATGGAACCACCATTTGACACAGCTATCCCACTCCTCAGTCTATATGCAAAGGACTTAAAAATCAGCATACCATACCGACATGGCCACATCAATGTTTACAGCAGCTCAATTCACAATAGCTACACCATAAAACCAACCTAGACACCTTTCAACAGAAGAATGGATGAAGAAAATGTGGTACATATACACAATAGAATATTACTCAGCCTTAAAGAAGAATGAAACTATGGGATTTGCAGGTAAATGGATGGAACTAGAGAATATCAAGCTAAGTGAAATAAGCCAGTCCCAAAAAAAACAAAAGCCAAATGTTTTCTCTGATAAGCAGATGCTGATCCATAGTGGGGCAATGGGATAGGGAAGAATGAAGGAACTTTGGTTTGTGTAGAGGGGTGAAGGAGTGGGGTGGGACTGTGGGATTGGGAAGGACAGTAGAATGAGACAGACATTATTACCCTATATACATGTGTGATTACACTAAAGGAGGAAAAGTTACCATGTACAGCCAGAGGAATGAGAAGTTGTGCTCCATTTGTGTAGAACATGTCAAAATTCATTCTACTGACATGTATAATTAACTAGAAAAAAATTGTTTTAGGTATTGGAAGTGTATTAATATATTGACATCTACATGTAATATTTAAAAGCATAGAAGCCCTGGGCATAGCAAAAAAAAAAACAAAAAAACAAAAAAAAAAACTCATCACTCTGGAGTTCCAAGGTTTTTAGGAACTTCTTGCCAGAAACCCCAGGGCAGAGACAAAATATGTATGTATGATCTCTCAATAATCCTCTTCAATTTGGGTACCTAATTTACCACTAGACCATTTTCTAGCTTTATGACAAATATCTTTTCCCACCTCTTGGTGTAGACTTTATGGTCAGTTGACCACTCCCTTACCATGGCCTCATCATATGAAAAATGTATTTCCTTCCCTTAAAGTTGGGCTCTACTAAGTGGTTTGATTTCCAGTGGCAGGAGGAAAAGAACCAAGGGTCCAAAGACTGACTTGAATATTTTTGTTTCCTTTCCTGCTTTTCTGCTATCACTATAAGAACCTACCGCACTAGACAGCTTTTCCAGGGAGGATAAGAGACATATGAAAGCAATTAAGTCTAGATCTATAGCAGAAAATCAGAGCCATCCCAGACCTACAAATTGAACAAGCTGAGCCCAGCCCAATTGAGCCAAATCTAACCTACACATCCAGCAGCTAAGATGTCATGCATCCTTGTTAATTATTATTGTGATAATAATTAAAACACTCTTCCTTTTAGGGGAAAGTTAGATAATTCTGTGCATAGGATGAGCCTATATAAAATGTACCTGCTTTTGAAACAAATATACAGACTGTGGTCAAATTCATAAACTGGTCTCCTTTGGAGGCTACACATTTACTTTTTTAATCTTCTTTCTTCCAAACTAGTTTAGGGAAATGTGCTTAGGAATTGCTTTCTAAATCAATAGCACAGATTCTTGGGTTGTCAACCTAAATAACAATCAGACAAAGATTCTCCCAAGAATAATGATGAATTTTGGGGGACACAACAGCATTGCATATGTGATAAGCATATTTAAAAAGGGGAAGCAAGGGGAAATTTTTTCAAGGAGAAAATGAGGAGGGTTACATAAGATATTTTGAAATAATAGTGCTTGGCCACAAAAATTAATAACAAGGGTTGTACCTCATTGAACAGACCATTTGTTGCTCTGCAGATGTCCTTGTAGAAAGTATTTCTTATGTAAGGTTATAATGGCGTCTGCAGTGTTGTGGTTCTGGCAGGGTCCTTTGCAATAGTGGCTGTCACTCAATCATGCATGAAAACTTCTTTATAGTCTCTTGCTTTGCTCTATTCATTTTGTTAAGGTAGACACAAGCAACTCTCTTTTGATTCTGGCCACTTTCAGAATAAGAAATAGAAAATATTCATTCTTTGAAGGATCTTTTATTGTCTAAAGCTAAAACACATTAAGGGATATTTGGATTTATTCAGAGTTATTTTCAATGTTTCTCTTTTTTTATTTTCAGAAAGTCTGAAAAATTAAAATAAAATGGTTCACCTTCAAATTCACAAACACAACTCATTTGTTCCATTGATATAGTCAATTTCCTTTTTTTTCTCCAATGCATATGTTTTATTAAATTGCCTCAAAAGTTCTTTCCCATAGTGTTGGGCTTCTTGTTATTAAGTTTGCAATGTGAAACTTGAACTGAAAATAAATGTTTGTTATCAACTTGAATCATTTTTTATAAGAAGTCAGAAATTTTAATTTTGTTTCACACATATTATTTGACCACAGAATCTTTTCTTTCATACAATGTCTTTTTTTGTTGTTTGTTTGTTTGTTTTTCTCACCTTGAATTATTTTTAAAACACCTCTGTCGACATGTCTTGTACATAAATTTTATTTCATTTAGGCCAGTTACAGCATCTAGAATGTGCACCAATAATTGCCATTCAAGTATCTCTCTGTTTCCTCTGAAACAAAGTCTTCAGTTGGACGACTGTGGCAGAAAAATTCGATTAGAAGAATTAGGATTAGAAAGCAAGATCCAGAACTATAAAAGTCAAGAAGACTGATGGGTGGCTCAGCTAGATGTCTCTATGGTATGGTATATATTTGACGCAATTTTGAGCAAAAGAATTCTCTACTTTAATCCAGTTCCACTTGGCTTATTTTATGAGTTACACTATCCTCTGTACATGGAGTTTTAACTTGTGATACCTGACTTTTGGGCTTTGATCTGTTAAAAGCATCACTTTCTTTCAATGCAGTAAAGGCTGTAAGCCCATGAAAATGTTGATGTCAGTGAAATCTAGATCGTGGATGAGTCTAAGGTCTGCCACACCCACATGTGTAGTGCCACTCAGCAGCAGTATCCTCCAGATTATATGTTACCAACCAGCCAAGGATTTTTTGTTGTTGTTAAATTTATATGAAAATCATTAAAATGCAAAAAACAAAAAAAAAAAAACATTTTGGTGTTGGCAACTCTCAGCTTTTAGTGTTACCATTTCTTGGTGTAACCAGCTCAGCCATGGGCTCGTCTCAGTTTGAGATAGAAATCACAAAAAGCAATACCATCTCAAAGCGGCTTATTGGGGCTTATACTGGAGCACAAGGAAGGAAAGGCATAGGATGGGTTCCCCACAGACTGTTCCATTGAGGACAGGAAGAATACTGTTTATAAAATCAAAAATGGTGGGTTGGCAGAGGCGCAATCAGCTGTTACGCACAACCACAGAATTCTGCTCCACCACATCAGTTCTTTGGTTTTGATCACAGGATTTGCACTTGACTGGCAACCTGCTCAAGCACTTTGGGTCCATGCAAACTCGGTTTACAAGAGATGGTGGAGGAGCACACTACTGCCTCTTCAGCAGGCTACAGAAAAATCCCTTGGCAAGCCAGGAGGAGCATCTTTAGCTAGGTCCAGCAGGGCAGGCGCAGTTATAGATAGCAGCTATTAGCAGTAGCAGCTGCCGTGGATGCCCCAGTAGCCACAAAAGTGTCAAGGGAGACACTGGTGTCTGCCAGTTATCTTCCAAACTATAGCCAAGACTAGACAACAAGCTGGCACCCAGCATACAGACACCAGGACCCTGATTCTGATCCTTGCCCTATCACCACAGCATTCCACAGGCCAGATGTCACCGCCCAGCTGTACTCCAGAACAGTGGAGTCCATCCACAAAAACAACTTTGTCCAACCATAAATAAATAAATAAATTGCATCCTTTGGGATGAAGAGGCCCCTCTGTTCTCTCTCACATGGCCTTATTTCTGTGCAAATACTTGCAAAAACAATTTTTGCCTTCAATTCAAAGGAGTGATACTAATGCCTAAAGATGAGTCATTATCAACAAATATGACAAGCTATATTTCACAAAATTACTTCATTTAGCACCCAGTAAAACATCTGCTTATAGAAATGAATTCATGATGAGCTTTTCTAAATAACTAAATGTTTTCTTTTTAAGTCAATTTCTTTTAAAATGTATCTTATTCTTTATAATTGTGGTATACTTGCTAACTTGTTTCCTTTCTTCAATTTAATATTTGATCATAAATATATAACTATATATATTTAATAAGCATATTATATTTTAGAATTAAAGACATCACTTTTTAAAGTTGGACATTAAGCTATGGGCTTTGGGGAATAAATACTACTAAAAGGAACATACCTATGTGTGAATTTTCCCTTTCATATTAGTTACTCGTGAAAGATTGCTAGATATAAAGCTATTGGATCAACTATTAGATCCACAGAAATGTTCATAGTATGGTTTCCAAAGAAATTGTACCTAGTGAGGTACTACTTTCTAGAAGGTGATGTCTATTTTGTTGAAGTAAAAGAACACCAATGTCACCACAATTTTACAAGTATTAGATGTTGTAATTTGTAAATAATTTTTGTTGATACAGTAAGCAAACAAGTTACCTCTTGGGAATGGGGCTGTAGCTCAGTGGTAGAGCACTTGCTTCGCATGTCTGAGGTACTGGTTTCAATCATCAACACCACATAAAAATAAATAAATAAAGATACTGTGTCCATCTACAAATAAAAAATATTTTTTAGGGCTGGGGTTGTAGCTCAGTGGTAGAATGTTTGCCTAGCATGTGTGAGGCACTGGGTTCAATTCTCAGCACCATATGAAAAAAAAAAATTTTATAAGTTACCTTTTTATATTTTGAAAGCTGAAATTTATCTGATTACAAGCCGGTGTATATATTTTCTCATATTTATTTGTTTCACATCACATGTTTATTAGTCATATTTTCATGAATTTTATTTTTTTAATTCCAGCCCTGTCCCATGGGCCACACTGTGTTGTCTCGAGGACAGACCCTAGGCCCCCTGGGAGCTCCAAGCATGGGCAATATCTCAACTTTTTTGTTTGTTTGTTTGTTTTATACTTAGCAAAGAAATGACATCAGCTAAAGAACCAAGGGTGTCACAACATACAACTAAACTGATCATGGTCACTCCAAATGAATTTGGGGACTAAATAAAGACACAGACACAGAAAGTACCTTTTCTTTGGGTTCAGTGACCGCTCCTCAGCCGCAGCTCCCACAAGGGGGGCAAGGCAGGCAAGAAAGAGAGCAAGGAACATGTTCTGAACCCTTTGATGGGGAGAAGCCATTCAAATAAGGTAAGGGGTCAGGTTTCAGGAGGTTGAGTCTAGCTTTGTTTTGTCTTGCTGTCAGCAGATTGACTGACATCTTGGAAGGCCATGCCTATCTCATGTGCTATGTGGGGATCATAGGCAGCACGAGGGAAGAGGACACATAGGTCGCCAGCCCAGAGAGGCAACGTCAGTCCAGTCCACTTTGTGTGCTCAGTGCTCATAGTTCACACACACACAGCCCATGGCTGGCTCGCCACATACATAGCTCCTGTCCAGAGTGGCTCCTGACACAGGGGCTCACAATCTTAAAAAATAAAAATAAATGAATAAATAGAAGGAAGATCAGCAGTATAGAGAAAGAAGAACAGGAGGAGGGAGGGAGGAAAATAGGGGGGGAAGAGGAAGCACTGAGGACTGAAATGAAGCAAATTAAATTCCATGCATGTATGAGTATGTCAAAATGAACCCCACTATTATGAACAACTCTAATGCACTAATTAAAATATTTAAAAATGAATGATCTAACTTTGTGACTCAGGAGCCTTATGTGTTCCAGCCAACAAAAGAAGAGTTTGAAAATACCTGTCATCTAAAAGAAAATGGGGAGGGGGAGGGACACTGGGGAATGGTATTGGCCAAGTTCTATAGTTATATTGTGTGCATGCACAAATATGTAACAACAAATCCCGCCACTATGTACAATTACAATGCACCAATAAAAATATGGGAAGCCCGGTGCAGTGGTGCAAGCCTGTAATCCTAGCAGCTCAGGAGGCTAAAGCAGAAAGATTGCAGGTTCAAAGCCAGCCTCGGCAACTTAGCAAGGCTGTAAGCAACCTAGTGAGACCTTATATCAAAATAAAAATAAATAAATGAAAGAGCTGGGGATGTTGACTCAGTGGTTATGCACCCTTGAGTTCAAGCCCCAGTACCAAAAATAAAAATAAAATAAAAGGGAAAAAAAGCATCAGTGACTTGCTGAGGGAGGGGGAAAGACAGGCCTCAAAAAGCAATGTAGCTCAGTGGTAGAGCACTTGTCTCGCACGTACGAGGCCATGGATTCAATCCGCAGCATCACATAAAGATAAATAAATAAAATAAAGATATTGTGTCCATCTACAACTTTAATATTTTTTAATAATGAAGAAACTATTAAAAAAAAAAACATGAGTCTTTGCTGACAAATACAGTAAAGATGTTTCCACCCTATCATGTCCTTTGAAAATCTCCAGTTGAGGTATTAAGGGAGAAACTGTGGTAAGAACATAGACTAGGCTAGAGCTCATTAGTGAACTGGAATATAAACAACTTTTATGAAGCAGACAGAAGCACAAGAGTTTCTGAAGCCACTCAAAAGTGAAACTGGAACTAATGGGCAAAGCCTGAAAGCTACCGCTGCTCTCGAAGTCTACAGCAAGGACCTGCAGTGGGGCTCCTGCACTCCATGCTCGGGACAGGCTGGGCCACGCCAGGCTGAGCTCATGTTCACAGTTGGGAATACCAATGTGAGTGGTGTCCCTGGACCCTCAAACACATAAGAGCCCTCTTGAGGATAATGACAAGTATTCTTAGAGGGCACATGGCATCATGTTTAAAGGCAGGAAGATCTGGTTTTGATCTGTACATCTTTCTGGTTGAGTGACCTTGAAAACATGACTACCTCTCTCTCTAACCCTCAGTTCCACACGTGTAATCGAAAGGGTCATGTAGGGGGAAAATCATATCCCCCCAGAGTCTTAATTGAAATTGATCACTGTTATCAAAAAAAATGGATTAACAAGAGAAAAACAAACAAGTTCATTAACAGGAACATTTCCTATGCACTTGGGAGACACACAGAGAAGGAGCAGTTCTCAAAGAGGTGTCTTTGAACTTCAGCTTCTACAGCATCTTTAACGACAACAAGGGGAAAAAAAGTAAATTTTAGAGATGTAACAAAGCAAGGGAAAAACTAACTCCCTAGGGGAAGCCACTTAAGGAAAGGCAAATACCTGGCTCAGACAGGTTAGTTCATAAGGCCTGTTAAAGCAGATTCCATTGGTGCTTTGAGATTCCTCATTGCTAGGCTCATCGGCTGATACAAGAGGAAGGCTGTCTGCACTGGTTAACTTAGTTCTTCCTGGTAGAGAGGAGGGGCAGTCACCTGGTCTTTGTCAATCTATGTTCCACTTTCCTGAATCTGCTGCTCCTTGTCTTCAGCTCAACTATCCTCGTATTTGGGGCCGCCATATTCCTATCTCCCTCAGAACTGGCAAGGCTTATCCCCTGTGGTAAGAACATAGACTAGGCTAGAGCTCATTAGTGAACTGGAATATAAACAACTTGTGAGTTGCTTCTATGTGAGAGAACATACAGAAACTGCTCCACTCCGTGCCCGGCTGGAGAGCGCCCTCAGCAAATCTAGGCATCTCTAAACCATTTGTTTGTAAAAGAAATTCAAACAAGAATGACATTTTAAGAGTTCTCTAAAGGACGAAAACGGAGAACAGGGACATACTAAGTGGCATATTGCCAGATCTGGCTTTGCACCTTTGCTCCCAATAGCCTCCAGTGACGGTCTGGATGTGAGGTGTCCTCCAAAAGTTCATGTGTGAGACAATGCAAGAAGGCTTCGAGGAGAAATGATTGGGTTAGGACAGCCTTAACCCAATCAATGAGTTAATCACCTGGTGGGATTGAGTGGTAATTGAAGGCAAGTGGCTGAAGGGGGTGGGCATTGTAGGCGTGGCTTTGGGTATATATTTTGTATCTGGCAAGTGGAGTCTCTCTCTGCTTCTTGATCATCATGTGAGCTGCTTCCCTTCGACATACTCTTCTGCCATGTTGTTCTGCCTCACCTGGAGCCCCGAGGAATGGAGCCAGCTCTCTGTGGCCTGGGACCTCTGAAACTGTGAGCCCTGAAATAAACTTTTAAAACTGTTCTTGTCAGGTCTTGAAGTCGCAGCAGCAAAAAAAGCTGACTGAAACCCCCTCCCTGCCCATATCATACAGCAACCAGCAGCCAATAAGAGCCTTCCATGCAACTTGAGATGATTCTCAGGGTCTGTCTTGAATTTCACAATGAATTATGATTTCTCATTAATATAGTAATGTAAATTTAATAATAACATGCTTAATCCTCGTTGCTTTTTAAAATCTTGATTATCTGCCAAGCACTATTGTGCCAGACCCTTATTACATATGGCAATAGCACTCTGCTCTGACGAACATTATTATTACAATGTAGTTGAATGAAGGACTTTTTTCAGCAGCCGGTATCCGAGGGTCCCTTTGAAGGGAACTGTCTTGTTTAGAAGCCACTTCCATAAAAGACGGATCACGTACACCTTTTTCTCCTTTCTGCTGCTTGAGGCATGGGCTGATGTCTAGCACTCCATTTGGGGAGATGAGGGCAGGAATTGCAGCCTAGTGATGGGGAAGGAGAAACTAGTGACAATCAGAATGCCACATGGCTGGATCCACTACAACAGCCTTTACTGGAAAAGGCATGGGGGGGGGGATTTTAAAACTCTCTTTCAAGCTAATATCCTCAAGTCTCTGCCAATCACAGCTCATTTTAATCCTAACTGGTAGGAGAAGTCATGAACTTTACCCAAAGTCCAATCTTATTTATGATCAAATAATAGAAATAGCTCAAATCTGGGCCGCTACTATTTTAAAGATGAGGAAATACACAGTCAATGAGGTTAAGTGACCTTCCCAAGGCCAGATACGTGGCAGAACTGGAATTTAAGCCAAGGTTTACCTGACTTAAAGCCTGCATTCTTTTTCTGTAGTTTCTCTCTTCCCCACCCCCAGTGACAATTAGCCGCTAGACCCAGAAGAAAGCCCACCTCCTCCCCAATCCAGTTGAAACCACTTCCCTGAGTTCTGTCCTGCTCTGTCCCACTGTATCTCCTGAGCTATACTTTCCATAAGGTGTTCATTACAATTAGGCACAAATGCACTTTTTTCCCTTCTGGTTGAGTAATGGTGAGATTCAAGAGAATTTCTAAATATATGAGGATAATACATTCAAATCAGGTATGAAAGGAAACTAGAGGTGTTCAGGGTATGTCCTTCAACCTCCTGAGATTGATATCAGGGGAAAACATGCCCTTTCACAAAAGATTCAGAATGCCATTGTGGAAGAGAAAATGCTAAGCTGCCTTGACCCTTTTGGCATTTCTTTGGATCAAGTTTAATAAATTCTTTCTTAAAATAATTTTTTTTCTATTATGAAAGTAGTTCATGTTCATTATAGAATAATTATAAAATAAAGAAGGGTTCTAACCCAGTAAGAATCACTATTAATATTAATATAAGCAATCTCTTTGCTTCATAACCTTTATAAAAATACAAAAACATATAGAATGGTTATTAACAAAAACTATTTTATTTTTCAAATTATAGGTACAGATTGCAAAAAAAAAAACTGGAAATTAAGAAGTATGAAAAATAAAATCATCCAGAATGTCAATGCCCAGAGAAAATTAATGATAAACATTTTAGTGTTTAGGAACCTTCTTGCTATATATTTTTACATCATTGAGATCAAACTGTAGAGACTAAATTTTAAGTAAATTCAATACTGAAACACCCGGGTTCTAAAAAGAAGATGCTTCAAAGAGTCTCTCCCTGGTAACTTGCTATCTAAGGTCATTAATATGAATTTTAAAGGAGCAGAAAATCATAGCTCAAGTTCTTCAGCAAAGAAACTGTCTAATGGCATGCTCTTTGCAACTGTTGAGTTTGTGGAAGAAAAAATATGTTTTGTTTAGCAATTTTTCTGGCACAATATCCTGAGCATATAATTTTGTGATTCTTAGTAAGTTTTGCAAGATAACACCAATTATTATTTCAAGTGGTTTTCAGACGGGGCAACAACATCCTTCTAAATTGTGGTGGGAAGAACGTTCTCCCCCCTCCCCCCCCCCCAAAAAAAAAAGAAAGAAAGAAATCCTAATACTGTAAAAAGAACAAAAAAAAATGAAGAGAGACCCACTTCTTCCCTTTCACATCAACCATTTAATTTTTCTTCTCACCTCTTGCCTTCACCCTGTGTATTAATACATCTGCTATGTTCATTTACAGAGTATGCAAGTTCTTGCTACACCTATGATTCTTCTTTCCCGCTTTCTGCTCCCACAGTTTTCTAGTGACTGTGTCTTCCTTTTTTAAATAGATTTTTTATTTTTAATTGGCATACAGGGACTGCCTTTTCTGAATAGATTAAGACAGATGAAGGAGGCAGCAGCTCACACTGTAAAACCACATAAAGGTGCAATGGAAACCCGGGTCCAAGGAGTCCTTAGAGTCCTCCAGCTCTGGTATTATGGCCATGATTAAATGAGTCCCCCAAAAATCCACACCACCGTGCACGCCCTGTAGGGTCAGCCCATTATAATTGTAATGCACATAAAGCCCTATGTTACACCTTCAGAGCAGTGTCGTGTTTAAAGAAGTAGAGCCCAGGAGTTTTTAATCTTCTTTCTTATTTCCTTCAAATATTAAAGGGTATCCACAGCTACTCATTAAACCTCCCAGAAGTGCCTCTTTGGTATTCCCAAAAAATACCTCTTGCTCTCATTTTTACCTCACATCCCTAATAGCCTGGTGCCTCAGTGGACTCTTTCCTCCTCCATCTCCAGGAACACGATCTTGGCTCCCCTCTCTCCCACTAGACTTGGGATTCTCTCATTCCTCTGAGCTTTTATTTCCTCATGAGAAACGTAATATGCCCAGTCCTTTCTTGGAAGAGAAGGGAGAGAGGAGCAAAGAGGACAAAGGGCAGATGAAAGAAAGCTGAGATTTGATTATCACCCAACATATAATATGGTGCAGGATTTTGAACAGTCATAGAGGAATGAGATGTTGGAGGTTTATGGGGAGGAAACTCATGAGGTTACAACCCAAGGCATCACTCCTCCAGGAACTCAGATGGGTGCAAACCATTGTCTCCCCCATGCCCACTCTTCTCAAGTTCCAAAACTCTTGCCCAAGAGACTGGAGGGAGGGGCATTGAAGAACAAGCTCATTCTATGTCCAAGTTCATGGGGACAGCCTCTGAGAACACATAGCACCCTGGAGATCTAACACTGCCAACCTTCATCAACACTCCCCACCCCCACCTTCTCCCAGCTGCTGCCAGTCACCAGCCACATCACCCACACAGCTACCTGGATATAATTTACTAACTTTTTTTTCTTTTTGAAGAAATGTTTCAAATATGAAAAATTGAGAAAGTAAATTGAGAATAGATTAATCCTTAACATATTGCTGTGTGTTTCAGAGACTTTTTATAATTTTATTCTTGTTGAATCAATAAGACATTCTCGTGGTTCAAATTATAAAAGATAAATAAGGATGTATAATAAAAAAAAATCACCGTTATCCAGGCATCCAGTTCCCTACCCCCAGAGGCTACCTTGTTTCAAATATTTTTTAAGAAACAAAACATTATAGATCCAGTTAAGGTTTTCTTTTCTCCATTCTCCTTCCATGCTCCCTAGAGGCAGCCATTATCATGAATTTGATGCATGCTTCCAAAGCCTTTTTATGGCTTTTACATACATATGCATGTACCTATGAACAAGAGAATGTTATACTCTGTGCTTTTTGTAGTTTACATCAATAGAATCGTACCTTTTAGTGCCACTCTATGCTGCCAGTTCATTTCTTTTAACTGTTATATGGTATTCTATGGTATGATTCTATTGTATTTTATCCATCCATTTTCCTATTTATTCTTTTCTATTTTCCTTTTTTTTAAACCAATGTTTCCACTTTCGTGTTTTTTAAATTAAAATAACTTTTAGGCTCATTTCTCCCTAGATGAATCTATAAATTCTAAATAATCCTATCAAAACTTCTAGGAGGAGGTTTTCCAAGATGGCGGAATAGAGTTGGTTCCTTTCCTGGCTGCTCCATGGCGTGAAACCAAGAAAGGAGACAGGGAGTGTCTCAGAAAGGTGGGTGAACAAAAAAAAGTGGGGAGGGAGACTTTACTGGAATTTAAAACTGGACATTCAAAGCAAATTGGGATCTCAGGAGGTTGGATATAATAAAATAAGGAAGAAATCCCTAGCAGCACAGCCACTACCATAGCAGGACTGGAAGAACCAGCCAGAGCAGTCCCTCTGAGAGCAAAGTGGAGGGGTAAGGGAGTTAAAGGAATCCACATTTTTAGGAGGCCTGAGGCTTGTCTGGGTATGGGGCATTTAGAGATCAAGGACATTGCCTGACTAATCTAAAAGGCATGCTGCACAATATCCTTATGTGGGAAAGAAGCCACCATCTCTCCAGGTAGCAGGTGGAGAACAAAGGAAAAAAACATTTTGCAGCCACAGAATGGAGATCAGCCTGGGTGCCGGCAGTGGAAGGAGCTGATTCTGGCAAACCCGAAATGCAGGCCCAGTAAACACTCACTGCACAACATAGAGTGTACTTAAGTGACCAAAAAAAGATCAAACGTGGACAGGGGTTTACACAGGGGACAACTAGTTGTGGAAACCCACCCGGCTCTACCCCTACCCCTCCAATCCAGCTGCTTGCTAGACCCACTGGGAAAGATTTATCTGGCCATGGAATTCAGAAGAATGGGTCCAGGAGAGATTGAGTTTTGAAAATGAACACAAGACCAGAAAACATGGGGCCCACAGGCGACATAAGGGACTAAGAATTGGCCCCTCCACCACATGAGTGGAACTCAGGGGAGATCCTGGGGTACTGTCTTCCAACATGGATCAGCAAGTACTGGGCCCTGGAGGTGCACTGATTTAAAATCTCCAGACCAATTGCACTCAGCAAAGACCCTGGAGCCCACCTAAGCCTAACCCTGCCTCCAGGAATTGTGCCAATGGGATTACCTCTCTCACTCCAGCAATCCAGATGGTGGAGCATCATGCTCCAGACAACCCCACCTAAAACTGATGAGAAGAGAAGCCAAGAATCTTTTGAACTCCAAAAGAAAGAATTCTATAACTTTTCATTGACATTTTTTCTCTTATTTTTCTTTTTTCTTTTTTTCCCCTTTACTCTGTTTAATTGCAACCTTAATAGTACATGGACATTTATTCATACTCATATTTGGGTTTTTTTTCTTATTTCTAGCATTTTTGAAGCTAGTTATTTTTCATGGGTCAGTTTTTGAGGACTAAGATGTTTGATTACTATGTTTTAGTTTTGTTTGTATTATTTTATTTTTTAATTTTTTAATTTTTTAAATTTATATATATATATATATATATATATATATATATATATATATATATATATATATATATTGTCTTATCTATTTGCCTTAATTCTTTTTCTCTCTTCTACTAACACCCAATTTCTATTGTTCTCTCTTTCACTCTTCCTTTAATTTTTTACTTCTACCTTCTCTCCTCCTCCCCCATAATCCTCACATACTATATCACTTCTGTTCTCTCCCTGTTCACCATTTGAAATTGTAAACCCTTTACAAACTTGCTGTTTTTATTTTAGGCAATAACTGATCATATCATTTCTGTTCATTGTGATAATTAACTTTGTAGACATCATAATAGGGATTATTTGGTTTAATGCTGTGTATTGTTTGTATTGGTTGTTACTACTATTTGTCTTCCCCTAAACAGTGAGGTACTGGGAACATTCAGGGACATTATAAGTCCACAGGGTAGAAACTCTACTGCCTCAGATCCATACTGTTAGATGGGTAGACACACAAACAATATGAAAAAGAAGGGAACAAATCGCCCCAAACAAACAAAAATATTCCAATAACAGAATCCATCCATACTACAGTGGAAGAGATGTCAGAGAAGGAGTTTAGAATATACAGAATATTCTGATATATAGAGAGAATATATCAGAATAAACTGATCTGTGAAGTAAAGGACAGTATAAGGAGTGAAATCAGAGAGAACATACAGGAAGTCAATGATCACTTCAGTAAAGAGAGATTATGGGGAAAAAACAAGCAAAAATTCTCAAAATGAAGGAATCAATAAACCAAATTAAAAATGTAATTGAAAGCTTCACCACTAGACTAGATCACTTAGAAGACAGAGTTTCAGGCAATCCTCAGCAAGAAAAGTAAAGTAAAAGGCAGCACAATACCACACCTTAAATTACACTATAGAGCTATAGTAACAAAAACACCATGGTATTGGCACCAAAACAGACATGAAGACCAATGATACCAATGAATGGAGGACACAGAGACTAAGCCACATAAATACAGTTATCTCACACTAGACAAAGGCACCATAAACACACACTGGTGAAAAGATGGCCTCTTCAAAAATGGTGCTGGGGAAACTGGAAATCCATATGTAATAAAATAAATTAGACCCCTATTTCTCACCCTACACAAAACTCAATTCAAAGTAGAGCAAGGACATAAGCTTTAGACCAGAGACTCTGTGCCTACCAGAAGAAAAAGTGGGCCCAAATCTCCATCATGGTGGCTTAGGAAACAAATTCCTCAACAATACTCCTAAAGCATGAGAAGTAAAATTAAGAATCAATAAATGGGGTTGTACCAAACTAAAAAGCTTCTTCACAGCAAAGGAAACAATCAATAACATGAAGAGAGAGCCTACAGAATGGGAGAGAAATCTTTTGTCACCTGTACCTCAGATAGAGCATTAATCTCCAGAATATATAAAGAATTTTAAAAAACTTAACACCAAAAATAATAATAATAATAATAATAATAATAATAATAACCCAATCGATAAATGGGCATAGGAACTGAACAGACACATCTCAGAAGAAAAAATATAAATGATCAACAAATATATGGAAAAATATTCCACATCACTAGCTATCAGAGAAATGCAAATTGAAACTCCATTGATATTCCATCTCACTCTAGTCAGAATGGCAATTACCAAAAATAGGAGTAACAATAAATGTTGGTGAGGATGTGGGGAAAAAAATACACTCATACATTGCTGGTGGAACTGCAAATTGACGCAACCACTCTGGAAAACAGTATGGAGATTACTTAGAAAACTTTGAATGGTAGAACCAAATATATAACTAAAAAGAACAAATTTTTAAAATAAAAAAAAACTTATAGGATATTTTATGAAAATTGACCTGCTTATTCTAAAGCTCATCTGAAGGAGAAAACAAAAAAAAAAATGCCAAATATTTCCTGGGAAGAAACTCGAGGAAACTCGCCTTGTAGTGTTAGAATCTTCATTTAATCGGTGTATTGTTCATGGAAGAGGAAGGATCAGCCTGGAGCTTCTAGGAAAGAGAAGTGGCTCTTTTTCCTGGAGGTTGCAATGTCTTGCAGTGATGCTGAAAATACTGCCACCATCTTGCTGCCAGCTTAAGCATGGAGCCAACACATCAAAGTTCAAACAGAAGAATCCAGAGAAATTGAGACAGACCCTGAAATACCACATATGGAGCTTACTTTTGCACTTGTAATTCATATAACTAATAACCTTGGTTGTATAAGCTCATTCAAAAGCATGAGGAAGGAGAGAAGTACTGTCCTATCTGCAGTCAAAAACATGCTGACAGAGACAGTGTCTTACAACAATGACTGATTTAATCAATCCTCGGTTGTTGGGTTTTTAAGTGATATTCAATTATCTTCCATTCCCTCCCAAAGAAAATGTTGCATGAAATTTCCTTATTACTAAACAATGCATTACCACTAACTTCTCACTATGAAGCTTGTTATTCTCATAGGATAGATTCCTAAATAATTCCTACTCGGGTGGAATTACTCAATCCAGAACATGGAAAAGAGATGTTTTTCTGAAAGAGTACAATATAACAAATTCTAATTTAATACAGAAAAACATGGAAATTCTAAATATTCCCTGAGGCCTAAACCAGACCCAACATCTCCTATTTATCTTGGGAGAGTCAGAACATCTACTCGCCTTATAACACAAGGCCTCTACCGTATCTGCTACCAGTAGAATAACAACAGTAATGCTAACAGTTGAGATTTATTGAACATTTATGCTGTGCATCATGGTATTCGTGCATTATCTCTTTGACTCTTTGTAACTATCTTCTTAAGGAACTTATATTATGAGTTCCATTTTACAAATAATGAAATGAGGGTTAGGGAGAGTTGGTGAGTCATCCAGGATCATGCTGCTACTTGAAAACAGCAGAGATCCCGACCTGGTTTGTCTTCTTGCTCATGATCCTGCTTCTTAGACATATCCAGAGAAAGACTCTACTTCTGGATCTTTCCACCCAGTTTCCTAGCTCTTTCCAGTGCTCTCTCTTTGGGTCAATATTAAAAGAACCTTCAGAGAATAAATATCAGAGTGGACAGGACCAGGGAAATGTATTCCCAACAATGTAACCTGCTCCCTAAGTTCCTCTCCAGAGGGGAGGCTCACCTGGAGCGACGTCTTGGTCCCTGTGGAGTTGCACAAGAGAAAGTGTCACCCAGTTCACTTCCCATGTCATCGCCACAGTGACTATTCTTTTTCAGAACTAAGCATAACCCTCAGCAAGTGCCACCAAAGGCCACACAACAGAGATCCTGTAATAGACACTCTTGTTGCTCTGCAGCATCTTTGCCTCCTTCTTCCTCCTTCTAAGCCCCTCAGCTTAAAATTCTTCTGCTTTATCTTTTGATGGAGTTGACCTCAATATCTCTGACTATTGCCATTTCTCTTTGACCAGCTCAGCACTGATCCTTATGACCTTTAAGACAAAGACGATCTCTTATAAGAGGTGAACAAGGAAGCACAGCAGACCCAAAACTGGGGTCCAGAGAGAAGCCAGCTTTGGGGGGAAGATGTCATGGCCATGGATGGAAGACTGAGCAAAAGACAAGGAGGAAAGATCTATTTTCCTTGAGCCTGTCACTAATACCCTGGATCAAGTCTTACCGAAATGCCCTCTCCCTCCCAACTTACCAAATGCTTAAGCTGATCAATATCCTCTATTGTTCAGGCCAATCTGGGTTAGAGTCTCTGCTAATTGCAATTGAAAGTGTCGTAGCTGGTATGTTTTCTCTCTGGAACTTTCTTGCACAATCCCTGGATTATAGAATCCCAGTGATAGTGAAGCTAACACTAACATAGCACCTAATATACGCCAAGCACCGTCCTAAGCACTTTCTACATTTTTGGCTCATTTAACCCTCACAACAATCCTATGAGCTAATGTTCAGGGATTTTTAGCCCGTTTTTTAAATGAGGAAAATAAGACACAAGAGAAGGTTAAATAACTTTGCCAAAACTAACAGATGGCACAGCCAAGGCTCAAACCCAGACGGTCCTTCCGTCTCCAAAATTCTTGTGCTTACCCAAGCAGCTTGCTGCTCATCACCATTGTCCTGGGTGCTGTCATTAAGGGAGTCCAACAGCGTATTGCCTGGGGAAGTTGGAAGTGGGGTGTGGGTGGGAATATGCAAATATTCACCTACCATGTATTTTTTTAGGGGACCTGAAAGTACATGTGTCCATTTTCATTATCCCAAAATCCAGTTGAGAATTTGACTGGGTCCATCTCCTAAGCCACTGATGAAACTTCCTCTGCCAGGTTATTTCTCAGCTGCTGACAGTGTTGTCTAGGCTGGGTCGATATTTTCATGTCTACTCATAATCCTGTGTGTCAAGATCACTGAAATATAAATGCCAGTGGTTTTTCTCTGTGTTCTAGCTTTTGCTTTGATGTTAGACATAAAGTCTAAAGTGTATCTCCCCAGTATCCTGTGTGCAGAATTCAAGAGTTGTAAATTTATGTACAATGTATTCACATAAACTAGAAGAATCCACCATTGTGTTTCTGAAGCTCATCTGTGTGTCATTGTGCATCATCTCCTCTTGGCTGAAGTGGCTGTGGAAGCATCGACCAATGACACTTGGGTTTCAGATTCTGCCTTTGTCTCCATTCCAAGTACTCTGAAAATCGTCATTAAAAAAAAAAAAAAAAAGTGGCCAGGTGCAGTGGCACACATCTGTAATCCCAGGGGCTCGGGAAGCTGAGGCAGGAATATCAAGGATTCAGAGCCAGCCTCATCAAAAGTGAGGCACTAAGCAACTCAGTGAGACCCTGTCTCTAAATAAAACACAAAAAAAGGGCTGAGGATGTGGCTCAGTGGTTGAGTGCCCCTGAGTTCAATCCCTGTACAAAAAAAAAAAAATGCTACAAAAATTCTCTTTTCTATCAGGAACAGATAATGTTTTAATTAATAATACTGTTTAACACAACTGAAGAAGCACCATTTTCTTTATCTCTCCTTCACTTTGGGCTGTTTGTTAATTTGTTATTTCTTCTTTTCTTCATATTTATTTGTTCAACCATAAAAATGGGTTCAACAAGCAAATGAAAAAATAAATGTGGACAGCATCTCTAAATTCAAAAGATCAGCTGATGGAAGATCATAGTTCATCACAGCTGCAAATCTGAGATGAGATATTTGGTTATCTACATTTTTAAGTGAACCAGAACTTTTTTTGCTGTCAGCCAGAAAGAAAAGAGAGAGAGAGAGAGATGGAGGGAGGGAGGGAGGGAGGGAGGGAGGGAGATTCTCAATATTCTTGCCCTTCGCAAATGATTATCAGAGTGGTCTGTGGGATTAATTCAAGTCCTCTCTAGGGTTCAGATCTTTGATGGGAGCACTTGAGGAGGCCTTCTAATGACTTAGAATTAACTTTGTCCGAATAATATAATTGGCTGTTGCCATTGCTGCTATAAGGTTCAGACATGATCTCTTCTCATTTCCAAAGCGATTGGCCAAAAGCAGAACCAAATACAGCATTTCTGGAAGACAGGAAAAATCACTGGCTCAACAAAATCTATAACTTAGCAACAAATGTACATTGCAATTCTACTTTTTGCTGAAGAATAGATGCCAATGATGGTTAGTTTTATGTGCCAACCTGATTGAGCTAAGAGATGCCCTGATAGCCAGAAAAACATTATTTCTGTATCGATAAGAGTATCTATAGAAGAGATTAGCATTCAAATTGGTAAGCTAAGTAAAGAGCACCCTCACCAACTCAGGAGGGCTCAATTCATAGACTGAAATTCTGAACAGGAAAAAAAAAAGGTGGAGGAAAGGTAAATCTGCTCTCTGCTTGAGCTAAAACGTCCATCTTCTTCAGACTCAAGCCAGATCTTATACTACTAGCTCTCCTGGTTCTCAGGCCTTGGTGCTTGGACTAGACCTACACCACAGGCTTTCTAGTTCTTAAGCTTGAAGTCAGCAGATTATAGGGCTTCTCAGCCCTCATAATTGCATGAGCCAACCCCTCATTAAAAAAATATATTTTTCTAAATATCTCCAAAAGTCCATTAGTTCTATTTCTCTGGAGAACCCTAACTAATGTAATACCCCATTTAAAATGAAGCTGGAATCCATCGGGTAAACATAGATTTATTTTGTACCATGGGTAGGGGCAGGGATCAAAAACCCAAAATATCACTTCTAAGAAACTTCCTTTATTTTTCACTGTCTCTACACAGGCGAAACATAAATCAGAAATTATGTAAGACCAGTGTTTAATGCCTATTAAATGCTAACTTCTGAATAAGATACTTTAACATTTGTTACCTCATTGAAAATAGAGGTTGGAAAACAAAGGCTTGCAAAGTGGTAGTCATCCCATATTACAGAGGAGGGAAATAAGAAAACTTGAGTTCTGTTACAGTGAGTAAAGAGATAGGCTCAAAATACTTCTAACTGATGCACTTTCTGCTATCATGCTGGATCTTTGGAATAGTCAAAATACAAAGATCCATTCTGATGGACACTTGATAAAAAAAAAACACATAGAATGTAATCAGCATTACATTTATGGGTGCCATAACTGCTAGGAATAGGAACATAACTAGTGTTACAAAAAGACAATTGATGAAGACTTCATACTGTAAAATAATTATTAAAAGTGAAAAACTGATAAGTCTGCAATCCATGCATTAGCCTCAGATATGTGCAACACAGGCCAGATTGGACCACCAAAACTCATAACACAAATCCACGATGAAATGAAAAGGATCCATACAGGACCAGGACCTTTTCCTGAGGTATTATATTAACATTTTAATCTAGAGAGATTTATAGAAAATACTAGCTCAAGACTGTGGTGCTATGTTTATTGGTATAATGCATTTTCAAGTTAGTTTTATGTAAATGTTATCACCCTTTTCTTAGTGTAAATTCAACCATTCCCCAATAAAACTGGTGATCTTTATAGAGTTCCACATTAAAAGAACCACTCCAAATAAGAGGTGAATTCTAGAAATTGGCTTCTGCTTCTCCTACTGCTGCTCATCATTCTGGTGCCCAAAGAAAAGACCATGCTATCATAAATAGCATGAACACCTCCAGACCACGTTTTCTTTCCATTTGACTTCCTGGACAAGTTTCATTACATATTTAATAAGGAAATTTTTTAAGCCTACAGTGCTGAATGTAAGACTTACAAGGAAATTTTCACTAACAAAGAAATATGCTTAAAAGCTCAATTCTTCCATAGATAAATCAGAGATTAAAATGTGTGTCTTTCCATTATTCTTCCAAGGCTTTGTAAGTGCTGGATGGAAATATATAGGAATGTATACCTGGCAGAGATCATTTTGTATCAAGAATGATTGAATGGCCAAAAATAATTCCAGATTTTTCTAAATGCCTCCTTTTAGAAAAACTTTAATAGTTTGTACATATTCAATCCTGGGTTCTGCTTCATAGAAAATGTGTCCTTTCCAAGGCTAGCTATGAATATATCTGCCCCATGCTTCTCGTCGATTTTTTTTTTTTTTGACACATTCTCATGAGTCCCTTGCACACCTTCAGAGTGTAAGCCTTGGAGAAAGAGGCTTTGTTTTGTTTTATGCAAAACCTTTGACTCCTATAATGTGCAGTTCACACCTTTGGTGTCAAATAAATGACAAGTAATCATTGTTCAAGGCTATAACACATTCCGATGTGAAGTTTTATAACAATCCCTGCTTTCCTTGAGCTGCTAAAATCATTAAATTTATGACATTGGTGGATTAGTAGAACTGTATGCCTCCGCTCTATTTACTTAATTTTTGAATTGACTGGAACGTGCTTTTAATGTGGAAATCGTATTAGGGTGTTCAAATATCTTGTATGCTGAACAAGATTATTAGCTGTGGAAACCAAATGGGATTTTATCCATTGTCAGAGTCCTCTATTTCCTTGACATGTTCATCCCCTCTACTGGCAAACCAAATTGGATGTCAGAATCTGTTCCAAAATGCCAACAACATGGTTTATAATTGCAAAGTTAATGTCTATGAATAATAAAATTGTAAACAAGCAAAGCACTATCAAAAATTCAAGATGATTATTTTTTAATGATTATATTTCTTCCTGTGTGTGATAGTATTATCTTTCCTGAGACTGAACTCTAGTAAATTTCTGAGCCTGAGCATCATGAAGACAGAGGCAATATTTTTACCATCAATCTAATAGTAATACATGTCTTGGAAAAGTAGCAAGTCGTGTAAGAGAAAAGGATCCCCTCCTTATTCCTCATCTTCCCTCAGACACTTTTGAGGTAATTACATAAAGAGTGCATGAGTAAATAAATGCCCTTTGCAGCTAGTGCAACTGCATTCAAAGGTAGAGAAGACAGAATTTCGTTTCCTGACTTTCATTGATTTATTGGACTTATTTACATGCCCTTTAAAATCTATCTCAATTAAAGTTTACCCTAGAACCAGGACAGGTTAGAGACCACCTGGTAGCCTAATCCCTTCAGGTTCAGGTGAAGAAACCACTGCCCACTTAGCTTAAGGGCCAGGTCAGAGCCATCCTCTCTGACTTGCTACGGTCTGACTTAAGTTCAGACCCACCCCAATACTATCTGGCAGGTCTCCAAACTCACCTTCGGAGTCACTGTCTTGGTTCCAACTGCTTGCCCTCACCTAGTGGAGCTCCACAGCCCAACTCCCTGTCAACACAGCCCTTTCCTTGTATCTCACCACCCTCAACTCCAACAGCACAACAGTCTCCCTGTATTTGCCAATACACTGCAGAAACTCTGGAAAAGTAAATGCCATGTTATCCAACAACACCTACCGTGCATTAATGCTTTTTATGCCCCAAATGCTCTAACAGGTGTGCTGCCAACACTCATATGTAACCCTCACAGCCCTTTCACATTAGGATCACTATGCAAATTGGAATAGTGAAGATCAGGGGACCTAATTAACTTGCTTAAGGTCACACAGCCGGTAAAGGATACAACCAGAATCTGAACCTACTTCTATCTTCTGCTCCTAGCCACTGTGCTCAGGGCCTGTCATTTCCTCCTAAAGAATGTGGTCATTCGTTCAACACGCGTTTCAAATACCAAGTATATGCCAGACACATTGCTGGAAGGGCAGGGGATGAAAAAAACAAGTTGGAGCATTCAGGGCAATGCTGAGACTTGAGACCCTGAGCTGTTATTCCCCAGGGAGTGAAGAGGGTACCTGAGCCCACTCACACCATGAGGCTAATCCAGGCAATAATACATCAGACCTGATCTCAAGAGGGCATTCTCCTAAGACTTCATATACTCAGGTGGCTCTACAAGTACCACAGATTTCTTTCTGAGTTTCCTTGCAGCGAGCGCTAGCTGGTATTCCCCAGCCGGCTTTCTCCAGCTGGGTCTGAGAGTCTCGGGAAAGCGGAGCCACATTCCCTACACACCTAGATCGGATGCTCAGCATTGTACAGCTCTTCTCAGACGCTCACACCCTGTATTTTAAAAAATTACTAATATTTGCAGAATTCAGTTCTCCACCTGTTTCTCTGCCCCTTCCCTCACTCCATGCAATAGCCACAGCCGGTCCTGCCCCTGTGTTTGAACAATGGACTCAGGTTTGCCTTTCTAAATGACCTCTGCGGTCAGCTCACTGTCCCGCAGGTTGGGAACTTGCTCTTTTGTTACTTCCATCAGAGAAACTTTGGAAGGTGGGGTTTGGGGCTTATGGTTTTGCATTCTGGTCATTTGGCACTTGCTTTTGGAGGTATTTCATCCACCATATGCCGCTGCTCCTGCCTCCTGGTCTCCTTGGATTCATGAAGGGTTTTGTAATGAGAGCTACAAGACAGTGGGGGTTGAGGGCAGAGCAACTCGCCTTGATTCTGATTCCTCTTTTGAGTATTCACATTTGTCTTAAGTGGGTTCGTTGAGCTTGGGGGGGGAAATATAAAACCAGCCATCAAAGCACCTAAGTATCCATGAGATACAAGCAAAGCAAAATGGTTAAACCCTACAAAGATGAATTGTGAAAAAAAAGTCAGATGGTTCACTCATAGCAAGAAATTAAAAAGTCAAATAGAAAAGGGACAGTGGAGTGTGAGAAGGAAATGCTGACAGCTAAATTACCATTCAAGTAAAAAGAGATAATCCTCCTGCCTAGGCATTCATGCCAGAGCTGGAATTTTAATTCCGACGGCCCTGTATGGGCCTCTGGACCATTATTCTCCATTCCTGTATTCAGTTAACAGTTCTTTCTTCGTTGCAATAAATGTTTGGGTACATTCAGCCAGAGGCTTTTTAGATGGTGAACATATTTCCACAAGGCAGAAAAAAATAAATATGATATGGTTGTTGCCTATTTCAAGAACCCCATATGGCTGCTTTTAGACAGGGGCTGTCCCCCTCTGGAGACCAGCTTCCCATTTGAAAGGGTGTTCAGCACGTCCTGAGACTAGCTTTATAAATCAATTACTAAAATTTAAATCACATTCTGTCACTCACTTCAGCCATGGAAGAAACAGGGAATCTTTTAATGACTTCAGAAACATCCATACGCGTAAAAGCTAAAACTAGCAAATATTCGTATCCTTTCTTGGCAGACAATTCTGGTAATTAAGGTAAACTACTAATAACCCTTTTTGGAGTGCAGGATAGATTGTTCCCAAACATATTGAGAGGAATCATATTGAGCAGCTTGAAGCCCAGACAGATCCTTCGAGAGAACCCTGCCAAGAACAGAATCTCCCACAAGGAAAACACAGACCTGCAGAAATCAAAACCCCTGAGTCTGTCCCAGGGTTTTAATCTGCCTGACATGTTCTATGCTGCATCCTTTATGATCACTTGCTTGTGTCCCAATTCTGCCAAAAAGTTGATGTTCGGTTGACCAATCCTTTCTTAAAGCAGTCATTTTACTCTCTTTTTATTTTTTTAATTAATTCATTTTATTTTTTTTACACAAATGGAGCACAACTTTTCATTTCTCTGGTTGTACATGGTGTAGAGTCACACCATTCGTGCAGTCATACCCATACATAGGGGTAATAATGTCCATTTCATTCCACTATCTTCCGCCTGACACATACTTCCTTTCCTCCCCCTCCCTCCCCTCTGCTCAATCCAAATTTCCTCCATTCTTCCCTTGCCCCCCGTTATGGATCAGCATCCACTTATCAGAGAAAAGATTCAGCCTTTGGTTTTTTGGGATTGATTCACTTCGTTTAGCATGATATTTCCCAACTCCATCTGTTTACCTATAAATACGATAATATCATTCTTCTTTAAGGCTAAGTAGTATTCCATTATGTATATATACCACAGTTTCTTTATCCATTCATCTATTGAAGGGCATCTAGGCTGTTTCCACAGCTTAGCTATTGTGAATTGAGCAGCTACAAACATTGAACATCACTGTAGCGTGCTGATTTTAAGTCCTTTGAGTACAGACCAAGGAGTGGGATGGCTGGATCAAATGGTGGTTCCATTCCAAGTTTTCTAAGGAATCTCCATACTGTAAGGCAGTCATTTAATGACTACATTTGCCAAAGGGTCTTGAACAGCATTTGGGAAATTTTGCTATAAAATTTGCCAGATAATCAATATTTTCAACTCTGCCAGCTATATACTTCCTGTAGCAATTCTCAATCCTGCAATTGTAGTGAGGAACAACCACAGATAACAGTAAGCAAAGGAGTCCAACTGTGTTCTTACCACACTTTGTTTATAAAAACAGGTGCTGGGTCCTAGTGGGGGGCTGTGGTTCTCTGACCTCTGCTCTTGAGGATAAGTAATGGGGGATGACAGAGCAAGCCAGCCACTTGCTCTCCCCAGGAAGTCTCTGCCAGACTTCCTGGTACCTGACATGAACTGTATCGCCCAGGGAAGATGAGCTCAGCCTATGGGGAAAACAACCCATTTTGGATGTCTAGACTTCCTGAGCCCTCCGACGACGATGACACATCACAGCATTATTTAGCCACTCGTTGGCAATGAGTCACTGCTCGATTTGCAAGATTCCCTGCTTCAATGAAAATACTGAAAGCCACTAATATTAGTCACAGCAAGAAGCTGCCCCTAAAACTGAGAGAGGAAATTACTTTGCAGCTTTAATTTCAGACAATGAACTAAAATGACTATATATCAAATGGTTTTTAATGCTGCCTTTTGGTACTAACACAAACGAGAATGATGGATTTCAACTTGTGTTGTTCTCCATAGCAGAACAGTGTCTGGAGTCTTGAGATGAGAGACTTGGCCAGGTGTGCCATACACAGAAGAGGAAGGGGCGTGAGCTTCGCACTCAGCCAGGCCTGGGTGCTGAGTGTATTTACCGCCTCTCCCTGGAACCTAGGCAAGTCATTGACCTTTCTGACTTATTTCTCTGTTTGCAAAATAATGCAATAAGCCCTGCCCTGACTCTTTCTCTACCTCAAGAAGTTGTTGGCCAGGAATTAGGGTGTTGGGGACAGAAGTCTATGAAACGAGATAATGGCTAAGGAAACAGTTTATCTGTTGTACAGTTTTACCCACACAGGGAGGGTTATAATTTTGGAGACTGAAACTAGCGCTTGACTCAAGAGCACTGACTGATTGCTACCCCTCTGTTCTGACTTCCTGATATCCTCCTCTAGTGACATCCTTGAGGACAGATTTACCTGTTGAAAATCCACCAGTCTTCTGAAGTAAGTTCATTGAGGAGCATCCTGATGATCAAACACAGATACTGAGACACCTTGGACCTTGGTCCTCCTGTGCCACTTCCAATCTTCAGCTTTCAGGGGAAAAAAAACACAGAATAAACCCAGATAGAAAAACAGGCCGACAGATGGTACAGGCTCTGTGAGAGGGTCCTCTGTTCCCTCACTCCAAACTCTCCTGTCTTCTTGTCATTCTTTCTACCTGGAAATCTGTAGAAAAATGGCAGACCCTGCCAGTCTTGGTGGTGCACCCTTCCATAGATCAACCCTTCTGTCCATAAGAAGACTTTTCTTCTCAACTTAAGAAGTCCCCTCTCTGGGTTGTTTTCCTTCTCTCCTGATTTTATCAGTGCTCAAAAAATTAATTAATTTCCTGCCATGGTGTTGTGTGTTTACAGTAGTCGGAGGCAATTGGTCAGTCCGAGATAGAACAAAATGGCATTTACTAAAACCATCCTACAGAAGAGAAAGTTTCATTTAAATGGAGTGAGAAGTGCAGATGCCAATCCTGCTACCAATTGATAAATATTGTCAAGGTTATCTCTTCTCCTTATCTATTTCTATTATTTGTGCAATGCCCAATCCAAATTCCAACTTTAGGGAAGAGGTGTTTGTTTTCATATTCCTTGACAAGATGGCTCTGAAGTTTATGTGGATGAATAAACAGATGAAACCAACTAAGGAAAGAAAGTCTGTAAGAAAGAGGGATGGGTAGATACATGCTTTGCCTTGCATCTCTAGTTTTAAAACTATGATACTCACATGGAAAATAAAAATGAATGCCCAATCGATGGAAATAGCTTCATACTAAAATACATTCCAGTGTATTTGTGGTAAAAGATAAAGGATTTATGGTAAAGGTAAAAGAATCGAGAAAGGTAAATGATAAAGAGCTCCCTCGCCCCTTCTGCTATGTGAGAATGCAGGAAGAGGTCAGCCATGTGTTAACCAGGAAGAGGACCCTCACCAGACGCTGAATCTACCAGTACTTTGCTCTTAAACTTCCAGGCTCCAGAACCTGGAGAAATGCCCTGTTATTATAAGCTACCCCATCTCGGGGTCATACCAACCCAAATGGACCCTCCACCCTCACCAATCCTTAACACTACTTATTTTGTGGAAGAAATGTTGGTGCATGTTCTGGAAACACAACTAAAAGTACATCATCGTAGTTTATCTGTTTACTTGTCTACCTCTCTCACAAGCTTGCAGCCAACCATGCTGTAAACTAAGAAAGAAAGGCCCAAAGAAGTTGAGAGAGATGCCCAAGGTCCCAAGACTGTAAGTATTCTTTATGGCACAGAAGTCCCTGATGGGTGATGTTCTTAGAATGAGGACAGGCTGACTTCTGTAAAACCCTTGAAAAATCTTCTTCCAGTTATTAATACAATTTGCTAATATAAGCAAAGTCACTCCTACACGTACGTGTATGCATGTGCATGTGTCAAGTACGTACACACACACACACACACACACACATACACACACACAGTTTCTAAATGGAAGGTTTAATTTGGTAGCACACTGCTGTTAGTTAAATGATCCTGCAACCACAAGACATATCTCTCGCTTATCTCCCTTTGGTTAAATGTTTTGAAATGAGTTTCAATTGGGGTTGGCTCAAATGACAGCTCTTCATTTCACCTTGTTTCTGCAGATGCCATTTGTGGGAATGTTTTATGATTCTTTTAATTACCTACATCAAGAGGTTATTTTATTGTTTCTAGGAAGCAGAGTTATAAATGTAAATATTCCGAGGCAGCAAATTTCTTGAGCAAACTAAAATGATGAGATATAAAATCAATGCATATACTTGATTTAGTTAATAATATCCTAAAATATTCTTCAGACACATATCTATGCCTGGACAAATGGAGGCAGATGGTGTGCTTTAAAAGCAAAATGTCCAAAAGATGTGCACTCTGGTACTTAAATGTCTTTTAACTTCTCTGGGCCTCAGTTTCCTCATCTCCAAAATGGGAGATTACAACTCCCTGTGGTATTGTGAGGTTAAATAGGTTATTGCATAAAAATATCTGACAGTTATAAAGGTATAAGTGCTGTCTTCTGATTGAGTGCTGAGGAATTTTGTCACAATGATGAACAGCTAAAAGTCTAAGTCCTAGAGCTGTATCACCTGTGTGTTTATTCTGACATTACCCGTTATTAGCTGTTACCTTGAGTGAGGCTGCTTGAACCCCTTGTACCTCAGCTTCTTTGTCTGTAAAATGGGTAACAATAGTGCCAGTTTCATGGTGGCATGAAGACAGAATGAGATAATCCATGACACTGGCTTAGAACAGAAATGGGCCCATAGTCACGTGAATAATGAGTGTTCACTGCAAACAGGTGTATGTCCATTCCACAGACGCTCACTTATGCACCTTTATGACCTAACAGTGTAGAAATAAGGCTGATTTCCTTTGTTTCATTTCGCTTGCCTCCATCTGGCTGGACCCTTCCCATCTAATTTTTCTTCTGTTGTGTTTCTCGAAATGGAAAATAAACACCTTAATTATGAATAAAAATGGAATGTTTCTCTCCTAGGTATCAATAAAAATGATTTTTTTTTCCCTGAGGAAAAAATACTCTCTCGCCCTCCTGGCAAATCCGGGCATCAGAGTCTTGCTGTGCTCAGCATGAGGGGCTTGGCACATGCTAAGAACTGCGATGTGTATGCGCCTCAGCAGCTCTGGGCACAGCGAGGGGCCCCTGTACCTTGGACAGGCGTGGGAGCACCTCGATATGCTAACACAGCCTGAGCCTCTCTGCAGAGCTCACAAAACTGAGAGGACAGCCCCTCAGCCCATGGTCACCAAGAGACTGTTTTACATGGAAACATGTCCTCACCCCACCTTGGGAGAGATGGCTCAATTCCAGGAGAGGGGAAAAGTCTAGATTTGGGAGCCAATCCTGCCTGGGTTCAAATCCCGGGTCCACAGTATAAAACAGCACAGCACGACTGAGGACAGATTCTTTACCCTCTCTGAGCTTGAGTCTCAGCATCCATAAAGTGGGAGTAAGAATACTGACCTCAGAGCAGTTGTGAAGCATCAATGAGAAGAAGCAGGGGAGGCACTTTTGCCAGTAGCTGGCACATAGAAACTGTGGGTATGGCTTCCCAAGCCCCGGCACTATTTCTGGACCATTCCACAGATGACTTGTCCAAGAGCTATGAAAGATCTGGAGGCTCCAAAAAAGAGCTTGCTCTGCATCTCGCCTCCAGCTCTTTGGAGTACAGGAGGAACTGGCTCTTTCAGTCCCATACGGCCTCGCATTTTCAGATCCCCAGTCAATTTAGGCTGCAGGGCACAAACAGAAGGCAGACCTTTCCTTAGCACAGCTCATCTGGCCCAATTTTCTTCTCTCAGAAGTTTGCTAAAAATGTCAAGAAGCAACCAATACACATCATTATTCTGACCTTTTTCAATCGTTTCCCCCAGAGGGGCAGACCCAGGGGACATAGGGTCTCACTTCCAAGGCTGTTGCGAGCAATAGTTTACAAATGTTTCACCACATCATAAGAAGGGTCACCAACTTCCCAGCCTGCAGTCTCTTCCTACTGTTTTCCAACACATGGCTCCTGCCTGGAAAGCCGAGATCACACGTTCTGCTGGAGAGGGGCTTCACAGCACCGTTTCACTTCTAGTTCCAATTCCACATTAGAAAAAATTGGGGTTTCAGCGGCTCTCACAGAAGAGGAACTGGAATGAAACAAAGTCTCCAGAGGCAGACATTCTGGATTGCAATCCAGATCCCACTGTTTACTACTGCACCGCCGCGGACACTCTACCTAAGTGTGCTCAACCTCAGTTTCTTCATCTGTAAAATGGAGATGGTGATCACCATAGCCTGCTATTGCACAGCTGTGAATAATAAATGAGTCAATGCATGTAAAGTACTTGGTAACAGGCATGTAGCAATAAGCTCTCAATAAATGTTAGATCTGGTTACCACTAAACACCTGTTATGTGCTGGGCATTGCTTGTGGAAAGATCATGAATAACAAGCAACCCATTGTCCCCAGCCTCCTGGGGTTTACAGTTTAGAAGCACAAGTATGAAGAATATAATTGCATTTGCCATTGTTTGTACAGCAAGAATGATAAAGTCTGTGAAGGAGATGATTTCAAATTATTTGCATCCTCAGCCAATCAGAGTCCCTGAATTGAAGAGAGACAAGAATCTACATTCATCACATTCTACGTGGAAAGTAAATCTAGAAAAAGTCACTCATGCTCGCTCATTCCACTTCATATGATGCTTTAAAGTAACCTGCACTTTCACATCTGTACAGTGGCAAGATGACATTGCATTGTAACTCAAAACAGCCTTCCCAATCAGACTGCCTGGGTTTAAATTCAAGCTCTACCATTGACAGGCTTTGTGACCTTGGTATGTTTCTCCACCTCTCTTGGCTTCAGTTTTCTCACCTTTGAAATAGGCATAATAGCTCACCATGCTATTAAGAGGGTTCAATTAGCTGATACCCATAAATTACTCAGAACAGATCTTAACACCTAGTGAACACTCAGTAAGTTGCATTTTTATTATTTCTTTTGAACTTCTCAGCAGACTCATAGGAAAGGCAGTTATTGCCTCCATTTTACAGATGAGGAAACTGAGAGACTCCAAGGAATAACCTAACAATCTGCAAAGCTGGAGCTCAAACCCAGGTCTCCTTGCTCCACATCCATTGTTCTTTCCCCTACTACCAATGCATTCTCAATTAGAAGAAAAAAAAAACAGATGTTCTCCTTGAAAAGTCAACATGTAAAGGGTATAAAATGTTTCTGAAAGAGGGAGGCTATTTTGGCATATAATGGAGTAAAGTAGCAAAAGAAAGATAAAAGAAGCCAAAGGTTTTATTTTAAAAGATAAATGAATAGCAAACTAGCTGGCTTAGAATGAGAGAGGCTAAGAATATTTTCCTGCATAATTAAATCTTTAAAGATTCGGTTAGAGCACCATAGTTTACATCAGGTTAAAACAAAAGATCACATTAGCAAATTGCACAAGCTTATATGTGGTGCTTTACCCACCAAGCAATTATTAACAAGCCAATTTTAGAGAGTTCGTTCAGACTATCACTGTAAGATGAAAGAGACGGGACATTTAGGGTGCTAGATTTTTTTTAAGGCAGGACAAACACAAAAACAAAAACCCCATTTATTCTAACACTAGTGTTTATCTAGAAATTATAAATTTTGATTATTTTTTTAAATCTTGGTGAAATATATGTAACAAAAATTCATTGTCTTACCCATTTCTAGGTGTGTGGTTTGGCAGGATTGAATCCATTCACGTTGTTATGCGACTATCACCACCATCCAGTCCCAGAATTCTTTTCACCTTGCAAAACTGAAGCTCTGAGCCCATCAGACAAAAGCTTCCCATTCCCCCTCAGAATTACGATTTTTTTAAATCAAATCAATTTTGGATCAAGATCATGTTCTTTCAACTTATCCAGTTTTTGTTTTTGAAAACAAAATTTGCTATAATTTGAAAGCTTTTGCGAATTCGGGTACCATGTGGTTCATCCCAATTAGCAAGTCACCCTGTTCCCTTAGAAGTGAGAGGAGACCACTGCTGTCTAATGTCATGCCATTATTTTCTATCACGGCCCCAGCAACAATTCTGATGTTGGAAAGTTGAACAACAGAAGAGAGTTGTTTGTAAATCCAGACCAGATGAAAAGGACAGAAGTCTCCAGAATCCATCTTATCCATTCAATAAGCTTATCGTCTGATGTCAGTCCCATCCATTGAAATGGGATAAAAAATGGAGAGTTTTGTGCATACACAAAACCCACTGACAGTCTGGCTGTTCTGGGAGAAGGTTCTGGTCAACCCAGCCCACACCCGATCATTATGCTTTCAACCGCATTTGCCACAAGAGGCAAAATATTCTAGCTGCTGTCAGGGCCCTCAAAGACACTTCATAACATCCAGTTCAACAGATAACAAGTCACAAAGACACTATTCTTTGCAAATGACAATGAATTTTTCATCTCGGGCTTTTGATGTGTCAGGACAGATATTTAGAAGGAAAAGCCTTTATTACTTCTAATCAAAGAAAAGAGGCTTTTTTAAAAAAAAGCAAAATTTATCAGGAGTTTCTTCAGGACAAACTGTGTGACCCCGGGCTTTGTTCCTGGAGAAGAGATGTCTTTGAGGACAATAGGAACTGCGACAGGATCGTCTGATTGCCCCCTTCCCCGTGGGCCCAAGGCAGCCCCTTATAAATGGGCTCCAACCCCGCTGCGGAGGTACTGATGAAAATAGTCAATCACCTCACATTTATTTGGCACTGTGTGGTTCCCCCGGGTATCATTTCTCTGCTCTGAGCTTTGTAGGCACTGCCGTTCTGCTTGCTAATGACATTAACAGGAGGATGGTGTCTCTGCTATGAGCAATGGCCATTTTCAGCAAAAACACTTGGTCTGGTCCAGATTCACTAAATGATACACATTCAAAGAGTCCCTTAGAACAAACTGCGGTTCGCACACCAATTTTGACTTTAAAAAGCACTCAAGTAGAAATACCTGTGTGCATGCATAAGTTTGTGTGCGTGTGTGTGTGCATGTGTGTGTGCGCTTCATCCTGTGGGTCCTGTTTATGTTTATGTTTATGATTATGCATCCAACACTTTAACTCACATACCTTTTCTAGGGAAAGCAGGTCAGAGGTCAGGACAGCCTGTGCAGGCTGCCTCTCAGACGAAGCCTACCTCCATGAGCTCTGGCCACAGTCATTTTTTCCATCTGCTGGCCTCAAAGATTCAGTGCAAATAAAAACCTCCGAAGCATCTCGGTTCAGCAACACTCACTTGTGACATGCTCACTTTAATGACACAGTAATGTCGTGCCCCTTGGTGTGCCGTTTTATTGTGAGGCTTAATCAAAGGCAAAAGGAAATAAAGATGTCTGGCCTGGGCGCAGGTGCTTCTTTGTCCGAGTGTGTTCCTGGGGGCAGGAGAGTAGGCACAGGCGTCGGGGGGCTGTGCACAAAGGCTGGGCTTCCCAGGTTCTTGGCAGTTGTTTTTTTCAAGGAGTCCAGAGGTTTGCTCTGAGTCTGTGCGTGTGCTTGGTATAGTCCTATATAGACTCCAGGATTAAAGAGAAAAGGAGAGAGAATGAGAAAGAATTGGTTAGGAAGCTTTTACACGGGTTCTTTCGTAGTTTGTGTGATATGTATATGTGGGTATGCACTTGTGGTGTGTGTGTTTGAGGGGAGTGTTCACATGTTTTGTGTGCATGGGAGATTGCTGGGGTATACACACAATGTGTGTCTTCATGTGTGTTGCCTGTTTATGACATTTGGGTGTGTATGTTGTGTATCCATACATGTGATGTGGGTATGTGTTCACAGCTTGTGTGTGTGTGATGTGTATGTTTGCACATGATATTTGTGCTTGCATACAGTAGTATGTGTGCATGTGGTGGCTGTGTATAATGCACTCACATGCCCATATACAACCAGTCCTGTCTATAGGTTCTGCATCCATGGATTCAACCAATCACAGATGGAAAATATTAAAAAATAATTGCATCTGTACTGAACATGTACAGACATTTTTCTTGTCATTATTCCCCTAACCAATATATTATAGCAACTATTTATGTGTTGTTTATGTTGTATTGGGAATTGTAAGTAATTTATAGAGGATTTAAAGTCTACTGGAAGATATTTGTAGGTTCTATGCAAATACTATGCCACTTTATATAAGGTACTTAAGTATCCACGGATTTTGGTATCAAAGAGGAAACCAAACTTCTGCAGATACTGAGAAATGACCATACATATATGGCAGAGTTCTTTATAGCCCCTGGGATTCAAATGTGTTCACTGTATAGAAGTATAATATATTTATAGGAACGTGCCTATCAGGGCTGATTATAGCCCTACCTGCTGAATTATGGCCACCCATAGCTATTTAAGAGAAAAGGGCAAAAACATTTAATTTTAGCCAAACACACAGAGGTCACTGGGTTTGATAAAATTTTTGAAAAAGAAAGGAGGAAGGAAGAAGATTTCAAAGAATCCCCGAATTAGGATTTTTACCTTGACATAAATGTTAGGATTTAAGGGACGCTGCTAATTAATCACATCTCTTCCCTTAAAGGTTCCAGGCCTTTTGACAAGATAGACCCAGATGTACGGAGCTGAAATGATCAACTGTATTTCCAGTCTCCCTGGAAGAGCTTGCGTTGATCTGTCACAGGACTGACCTGCACTACAGGTCTGAGCAGTCCTGCCGAGTTCATGATATGGAGGGACAGGGAATGGACATGGGCTGCTGGGAGACAGAACCAGAGGGGCTGGGCTTTCACAAACCTGACTTTCCTCTCAGCGCAGTAGGGACAGAAGAAGGACAAGTTTTCCTCACGAGTCTTCCATTCCTCCAAAGGCAGAAGTTCCTACCTTATGGATCAAGACAGGAAAAGCACAGAGTGAGGGGCGAGGGGCGCAGAGGGAGAGGCAAGCCTGCGTTTCCATTGGAGTTGGTGTGACACCCGTGTCGCCTCCTTGACTCACGCAGCCTCGCTGGTCCTTCCCAGCATCTCTATGCTGTGCCAACTTCTCTTCACCGCCATCATTGTTCTAGACTTCCACTGACTATCTTCTGACTCTTGTCACCACCTCCAACTGGGCTCCTACACTCCAGTCTTGAACCCTCCTTCCAGTCCAGACTATACATAATCCCTCTGTAGGGTCCCTACAATTTTCTCATCATATAGAAATCCTCAGGTCTGGCATATGCAAATACATGCACCTGTCACCCTAGATGACGGAGCCCAAACTCTTTGTCCAATTCATCAAAGTCTTCCTCCATCTGGGCCCTTTTCAAATATATCTCTATTTCCCTTAAAATCCTCTTTTAACAAAATACCCATGTGAACTACCATCTCTCTACTTTTACACTAATGCCACATCTTAAATAGGTTAAGCATGTGAGAGAGTGACCTTCCCACAGCCCCAAAGAGCAGATCACAGGCGTGAAGCCCACCTCAGCCCCTTGCCTTTCCACCAGGCAGTGACCCTCATGTTTCTGGTACAGACACCTGGCCTCACCAATTTGACTGTGGTTATTAAAGCAATGCAATTCTTGTTCAACACCGCACCATACACAAAACAATTACAGAAACGGAAGAGGCACTGTGGTCCAAAGAAGCAGCAATCTATGCTACTCCGCAGGGAAAAGTGACTACAAGCTTGAAGATAGAAGCTGCATGCACATCACAGGACAGACACAGAGCTAATACTTTATTTTAAGGGAATTTTAAGAGTAAAATCTGACTTTCCATAAGTTGATGTCTATGTGCTCCTTTCTGATGGCAGATATGACACTGCCAATGTGCTCCAAGTGTCGAACCTGTGACCGTAATGAATCTTCGTCACTGGATTCTTTAAAAAGATGCCAAAGCTAAGGTGCCAAGGAAAATGTCTGCATATTCAATCCACCTGCTCATCCTTGATGTTGCAGATCAAATACCCCAGCTCCTCTTCAGTGTCTTTGAAACAAACTAGGCTTTGGAGCCAGCCAGGCAGGGATTCAAATCCACAAAAACCACAACTAGCAAAGTGACTTTGAATGGCAAGTTGACATTGAGCCTTGGTTTCTAATGCCATCAAATAGAAGTAGTGAACACACCTTAGAGGACCAGAATAAAACAAAATAACCAGTAGACAGCATCTCTAACAAGGTAGGCAACTACAATCCTTCATCACTCAACAATGAGGATACGTTCTGATAAAAGCATCATTAAGCAATCGCATCCTTGACATCACAGAGTGCATTTACACAAACCCAGGTGGCATAGCCTGCTACACACCTGGCTGTGTGGTGCATAGGTGTTGGTATCGCTTATTGCTTTTAGAGCCACGATGAGCAAAACAACACAAGATTAAATCAAGCACAAGAGAAAATGATGCCATCAAGAGAAACAGTAATCACAAAATGTATGAGGCTGCTGCTGGTGTAACCCAGCACACTGTTTTACAACACATTTTATTTTAATAAGTAGAAGGAGTACACTCTAATAAGGATAACAAAGTATAGTCTAGTTGTAGCATGAACTAGTCACATAGCCATTTGTTATCATAGTCAAGTATTATGTACTGCACATAATTGTACGTGCTATGCTTTTTTATAATCAGCAGCACCCTGGGCTTGTTAGCACCAGTCCCACCACAAACACGTGAGTGCTTCATACTACTGTGTCATAATGGCTACAATGTCACCAGCTCCATTATAATCTTATGGGACCGTCATTGAATGCACAGTCCGTTGTTGATGGATACATTATTATGCAACACATGACTGTATTGATTTTCATTTAATGTCATTTCCTCTGTGCACTGTGCTGCTTTGCCAATGTTGCTGTCATGGTCCTTATACACTTCCTAGTGATATCTGGATGAGCATCCCTCTCCTCCTCTGCTAGGAGTTTCTCAAGGACAGGGGTTTTCCCACCTTTGTGAGCACTTATTTTATGTCAGGATCTGGGGTAAGCTCTCTACATATACTATCTCATTTAATTCTCACAACCACCACCAATTACCCCTATTTAAAATATGAGAAAATTGAACTTTATAGGGTTCAAGAAACTTGCCCCTGTTCGTAGAGGTGCAAGCAACACATCTGTTTTCTGCACCCATGTCCAAATCCAAGTCCAGATCCTTATCACTTTCCTATTCGAGAGCAAAGAAAACTTAGCCATCCTCCTGTCAGCCCTCCAATACACCCCAGCACATGAGTGGCTTAAATAAACCTTTAAAAAGTGGATAGTACATAAAGGGATTCTGATTTCATACATACGAATACATGTTTTCCTTGAGGCACAAAACTGTGCCTGAGACATGATTGCAAGGGCATAAGTAACTTTTCCAGAAAAGGGCTCCAAATTTACTAGCTTCTGTTTCATAGAGGTGCATTCATGAAACAAAAGCATGGTTTATATCCCAAGGAGATTCTCTTGAAGGTCCGGAGGGAGGGTGTTCACTGCAGCATTATTTGTGGAGGCAGGAAATTGGAGTATCATCCCTGGGAGAGCAGACAGGCAAAATTCAATCAATGTTCACCCTGGGGTACAGCAATCAGAAGAATGGCTCCTAAGCAGACAGAGCAACATGGGAGCTTCTAAAGGCAAAGAAGCAAAATGATACCAAGTTCAGTGCTATTTACACAATTCTATCTGCAGAAATTAAAAATGCATACACACAAAGCACAATACACATTTCGGTGGTATGGTCGGTGACTAAGAGTATGGATTCCAACTCCAACTTCCCGTTTCAAATCCCAACTTGGTTGCTTAATAGCTGTATGACCATAGACAAGTTACTTAATCTTTCTATGCCTCAGTTCTTTCATCCATTAAATGGGTATAATAAGGATTATTGACTCATAAGGTTGTAATGAGAATTAAATGAATAATAAACACATAAATTTACATAAAGGACTTAGAACAGAGTCTGGCACATAGTAGGTTCTGTATGATATTTTTATTATTATATATTGTAAATGCAAAGAAAAGATACACAGTAAACATTAGTATAAATGTTAAAAAGGGATGGAAGTAGATATGGGATTTAAAAGAATAAATAATGAGCAAATAAAAGGAACCTTGCAAAGCACAGTGATACTAATTTTCCATAAATTCAGAAATACTGATAATTCAATCATCTTTGGTTAGTGCTTTTTAAAAATCACTGGAATTGGGCTGGGGATATAGCTCAGTCAGTAGAGTGCTTGTCTCACATGCACAAAGTCCTGCATTCAATCCCCAGCACAAGAAAAAAAAAAAATCACTGGAATTTACTGGCCAAGCTGTTATCAACCACTTGCCTCACTGAGTTAGAGAGTTATTTGCAAGTCACATTTGTAACAAGTCAACTTTCAAAGTTTAAAAGACTTACCATAAATTTAGGATTAATTCATACGTTTGAAAGGGTACCACTAAGCTCATTCTGCCCCAATACCCAACACCTAGACACAGAGTAAAAAACTTAACAAGCCCAGAATAGCAAAAACAATGCTAAGCAGGAAGTGTGAATCAGGTGGTATAGCGATACCAGACTTCAAACTATACTACAGAGCAATAGTAACAAAAACAGCATGGTACTGGTACCAAAACAGGCGGGTGGACCAATGGTACAGAATACAGGACACAGAAACCAATCCACAAAACTACAACTATCTTATATTTGATAAAGGGGCTAAAAGCATGCAATGGAGGAAGGATAGCATCTTCAACAAATGGTGCTGGGAAAACTGGAAATCCATATGCAACAAAATGAAACTGAATCCCTTTCTCTCGCCATGCACAAAAGTGAATTCAAAATGGATCAAGGAGCTTGATATCAAATCAGAGACACGCCGTCTGATAGAAGAAAAAGTTGGCTACGATCTACATTCGGTGGGGTCGGGCTCCAAATTCCTCAATAGGACACCCATAGCACAAAAGTTAATAACTAGAATCAACAAATGGGACTTACTCAAACTAAAAAGTTTTTTCTCAGCAAAAGAAACAATAAGAGAGGTAAATAGGGAGCCTACACCCTAGGAACAAATCTTTAGTCCTCACACTTCAGATAAAGCCCTAATATCCAGAGTATACAAAGAACTCAAAAAATTAGACAATAAGAGAACAAACAACCCAATCAACAAATGGGCCAAGGACCTGAACAGACACTTCTCAGAGGAGGACATACAGTCAATCAACAAGTACATGAAAAAATGCTCACCATCTCTAGCTGTCAGAGAAATGCAAATCAAAACCACCCTAAGATACCATCTCACTCCAGTAAGATTGGCAGCCATTAGGAAGTCAAACAACAACAAGTGCTGGCGAGGATGTGGGGAAAAGGGTACACTTGTACATTGCTGGTGGGACTGCAAATTGGTGCAGCCAATTTGGAAAGCAGTATGGAGATTTCTTGGAAAGCTGGGAATGGAGCCACCATTTGACCCAGCTATTCCCCTTCTTGGTCTATTCCCTAAAGACCTAAAAAGAGCATGCTACAGGGACACTGCTACATCAATGTTCATAGCAGCACAATTCACAATAGCAAGACTGTGGAACCAACCTAGATGCCCTTCAATAGACGAATGGATAAAAAAAATGTGGCATTTATACACAATGGAGTATTACTCTGCATTAAAAAATGACAAAATCATAGAATTTGCAGGGAAATGGATGGCATTAGAGCAGATTATGCTAAGTGAAGCTAGCCAATCCCTAAAAAACAAATGCCAAATGTCTTCTTTATTATAAGGAGAGTAACTAAGAACAGAGTAGGGACGAAGAGCATGAGAAGAAGATTAACATTTAACAGGGATGAGAGGTGGGAGGGAAAGGGAGAGAGAAGGGAAATTGCTTGGAAATGGAAGGAGACCCTCAGGGTTATACAGTGGAGGGGGTAGAGAGAGAGGAGGGGAGGGGAGGGGAGAGGTGGGGAGGGGGGATGGTGGAGGATGGGAAAGGCAGCGGAGCACAACAGACACTAGTATGGCAATATGTAAATCAATGGATGTGTAACTGATGTGATTCTGCAATCTGTGTATGGGGTGAAGGTGGGAGTTCATAACCCACTTGAATCAAAGTGTGGAATATGATATGTCAAGAAATTTGTAATGTTTTGAACAACCAACAATAAAAAATTTAAAAAAAAAGAAAGTAAAAAAAAATTAACAAGCACTTATTAGATGCTTGCCGACTCTAAGCAAGACACAGAAATGGCTATGATGAAGAAAGAGGAAGTCATTAATGTACACTTTGAAAACACAAAATACAAAATTAAAAGGCAAGGGGAGTGGTACCAACTATAGCTTTTGAGGCCATTTTTAACTACTTACAGCTGCAGCATGGGGAAAGCCTTCATAGAGGAAGTGGGAAGCAGAACTGGCCCCACCAACTGCTTGAAAAACTTCTCTTGGCTTTTCCTATTCAGAGGTGGCCAAGAGATACGCCAGGAAAAAAAGACCACTTAGCACAAACCCAATGACCTTACCCTCCACTCAGGACATCTCATACTTTCTGGTACTGCAGTTAAAATGGGCCCATTCCCTGGAAGGTGAGGGAGCAACTGCACTGTGGACGGAAGGTAAACATGAAAGAATGGGGAGGGGCCAGTTTTTACACCAGTTGTCTTTTTTTGTGCATGATAATTATACATAATAGTGGAATTCAGTGCGACATATGCTCACATTCATGTAACACAACTGGACCAATTTCATTCCTCAGTACTTCCTCTTTTCCTCCGCTGCTCCCTCCCCTGGCCCTCTTCTTCTGTCTATCCTACTGGTCTCCCTTCTAATTTCCTGAGATCCACCCTCTTTGTTTTTCCTTTTTTCTCTCTAGCCTCCACGTATGAGAGAAAACACAGAACCCTTAACTTTCTGAATCTGACTTAGTTTGCTTAATATGATGGTCTCTGGTTCCATCCATTTTCCTGCAGATGACACAATTTCATTCTTCTTTTTGAGGAGGTGAAACTCCATTGTGTATATAGACCACATTTTCTCTATCGAGTCATCTGTTGACAGACACCCAGCCTGGTGACATAACTTGGCCACTGTGAACTCTAAACATGGGTATGTGCATATCACTGTAGGATAAATACTGAGGTGTGGTGGAGCTGGGTCCTATGATGTCTCCACGCCTAGTCTTTTGCGGAACCTCCATACTGATTTCCATGGTGGCTATACTAATTTACATTCCAACCAACAGTGTAAAAGTGTTCTTTTTCCCACACCCTCACATTTATCATGACTTATATTCTTTCTTTCCCCTCATTTTTTTCTTGGTGCATTATAGTTGTACATACCAATGGGGTTTACTGTTACTTATTCATAAATGCACTCAATATAACAGTATAATTTGGCAGGTGTCACTCCCCAGCACTTCTCCCCTCCATCCCCATCTTTACCCCTTGGTCTCTTTTCTCTAATGATCTCCCCTTTGGTTTTTAGGAGACCCACCCACCAACCTTTCTTTTCCTTTTTTCTTTCTAGCTTCTTCATATGAGAGAAAACATATGACATTTAACTTCCTGAGTTTGACTTATTTTACTTAACATGATAATCTCTAATTCCATCCATTTTCCTGCAAATGACATAATTTAATTTTTCTTTATGAGTGAATAAAACATTTATATATATATATATATATATATATGATATATATATATATATATCATATTTTCTTTATCCATTCATCTATTGATGGATACCCAGGCTGGTTCTATAGTTGGACTATTTTGAATTGTGTTCCTATAAATGTGGCTATGCATGTATCACTGTAGTAAGATGACTTTAATTCTTCAGAGCAAATACTGAGACATGGTTTAGCTGGGTCATATGGTGGTTTCATGTGGAGTCTTTTGAGGAGCCTCCATACTGATTTCCATAGTAGTTATACTAATTTACAGTCCTACTAACCATGTAAACATGTTCCTTTATCTTCACATCTTCTCTAGCATTTATTATTATTTGTATTCTTTTTTAATTTTTATTTATTTATTATTTTTACATGAGTTTTATTATTATTATTATTATTTGCATTACAATTCTTTTTTAATTTATTTTTTAGTTGTAGTTGGACTCAATATTTTTATTTGTTTATTTTTATGTGGTGCTGAGGATTGAACCCAGGGCCTTGCACGTGCTAGGCAAGCACTCTATCGCTGAGCCACAACCCCAGCCCAACATTAAAATTCTTAATACACATTTATACCACAATTTATCAACATATCTTGTATACAGAGATATGATAAATTGTGATAAATTATTTGTATTCTTGATGACTGCCATTTTTACTAGTGTGAGATGAAATTTCAGTGTGGTTTTGATTTGTGTCTGCCTGACTGCTAAAGATGTTGAACATCTTTTAAACATTCATTGGCCATTTGTACTTCTGCTTTTGAAAAAAAAAATGTCTGTAATGTTTATTTACCCATGTATTAATTGGGTTATTAATTTTGAGGGTTTTTTTGTTTTTGATGTTAAGTTCTTAAAGTTCTTTATACATTCTGGATATTAATCCTCTGCCAGTAGAGGAGCTGGCAAAGATTTTCTCCCATTCTGTAGACTCTCTTCTTGCTCTTGTTTCCTTTGCTATGCGGGAGCTTTTTAATTTGATGTCATCCCATTTATTAATTATTGGTATTATTTCCTGAGCTTTAGGGGTCCTACTGAGGAAGTTGTTGTCTGTGCCTATAGGTGGGAGTGTTGACCCCTATGTTTTCTTCTAACAGTTTTGAAGTTTCTGAACTTTGAAACAATGTTTGTGCAGGAGAGAGAGAGGAAACTGGTTTCATTCTTCTACATATAGCTCTCCAATTTTCCCAGCACCAGTTGTTAAAAAGTCTTTCTTTTCTCTGGTGTATGTTTTTGGCATCTTTGTCAAGGATCAGATGACTGCATCTGAATAGGTTTGTCTCTGGGACTTCTATTCTTTTCCACTAGTCCACGTGTCTGTTTTAATGCCAGTACCAGTACAGTTACTATAGCTGTGTAGCATAATTTGACATTGGGTATTGTGATGCATCGCTCCTTTTGCTCAGAATGGCTTTGGCTATTCTGGATCTTTTGTTCTTCCATATGAATTTTAGAAATTTTTTTTCTCTTTCTGCAAGGAATGTCATTGGTGTTTTTTGGAAGCTGAACTGGATCTGTAGAGCATTTTTGGCAAGATGGGCCCTTGAACAATATTGATTCTGCCTGTTCATGCACATGGGAGGTCTTTCATCTTCTAGTGTCTCCTTTTATTTATTTATTCTAAGTTCTGTAATTTTTGTTGTAGGGACTTTTCACCTCTTTGGTTAAATTTACTCCTGGGGGGCACGGGAGTGAGGGTTGGTATGTTTTCTGGTTTGTTGTTTTTTTCAATCTACTGTCAATGGAATTATTTTTCTGATTCCTTTCTCAGCAGATTCATTATTGGCAATTGTCGTTGAATCATCAAATCATTAAAAATGACTGAACTATCAGCAAGAAGATATGATTATATGGTGGGCATAGTCCTGATTTGTTAGTACAAAAATCAAATACACAGATATGATTTTTTTTTTATTTGTCCACAAGTTATCCAAAAACCCAGCGTAAAGAGAAGCACCATTGTTCTATCACCACTATTATCAGGATTCTTAGCAATTCCAGACTGCCATGGCCTAATCAACATAAAAGTCTGAAATACAATTTACACATACCAACACTATCTATGTTTTTTTTTCATTAACGAATAACATGAAATCAAAACTTTGACTTGGCCAGCCTTCTTACTGGGACCTAGTGGGCAGGTTTTCCTTCCTTAACTTGATGGACTGGCATTCTTTAAAATGAATTCTTGTGAGGAAATCACATTCTTTTGGGGCCTTGAGTTTGTCTTTTAAAATGTTCCCTTTAGGGCTGGGGTTGTGGCTCAGTGGTAGAGCTATCGCCTTCCACATGTGAGACCCTGGGTTTGATCCTCAGCACCACATAAAAATAAATAAGTGAAATAAAGGTATTGTGTCCAACAACAACTAAAAAATAAATATTAAAAAAAACGTTCCCTTTAAAGTCATGTCTTTCAATGCCTGTATCAATAGTTAAATTGTAGTGGCACCCCCCCTCCTCCACCAATGCATCTTAAGCTTCTCTAGAGACCCTCACCATAATTGTTCTTGTTAAGAGAATATCAGCAAAGATTTCTGCAAAAGATCTCAGTGTGGTTAGAACTTTCTATTTCCTGTTGTTCTCTCTTGCAAAAACCAAGTTTAACCACGGACTTGATGATGTTACTCCTGCTTTTGTGGTAAATCCTCTGACTATTCTAAAAAATGAGACAAAAAGCACTTTCTGAGAACTCAAAGAAAAAATTACTTTTATGTAGACTCCTGCAAAAATGTAAATCTCAAGCTCCCCCCCTCCCCCACCTAACTGGGTATAAAGTTCAAGGACTTTCTAGACTCATGGTCCAGAGAATTTATAGGTGATAGCCCCTCTGGATCCTGTAGCCAGTAAACCTGCTTCCTGCTAATTCTTCGGGTGTCCAGCCTCATCTGTCCTAAATTTAAAAAAAAAAATAGTATTCAGTGTTTCCTGAGGACCAAACAACAGTGGATTTGGAAAGATAGAAATTATTCTGCCTCCATAGCTAGCACAGTCCAGTGCTGACATGGTAGCTCCAGAGCCATCAGGACCCAAGCTTCTCCGTCCTCAAATGAGACCTGTGTCTTGGGGTCCCAATGACTGCTCTGTGCAGTTCCAGCCATGAAATCAACATTCCAGACATCCGAAGAGGAAAAGGAAAAGAGCTCATCATCTCTCCTCAAGGAAATATCTGGTGGTTTACACATTCCACTTCCTCTACGGCCAGTTATCCACACGGCCTCGCCTCCCTCAAAGGAGGCTGGAAAATGTCATTGTCATTCCAAGCAGCCATGGCTCATATAAAATGAGGGATTCTGTTACAATTGAAGAAAAGGAGAATGGATTTGGAGGATAATCAGCAGTCTCCACCACACTATTTCTGCATGAATTTTTTATGCACACTCATTCCCCATCTTGGGATAACTATTCCAGTCTCCTGTACAATTCCCAAATGTTACTATCACTAGGAGAATGAAAATGGAAATTCATTTCAGAATATTTCCAGTTTTCAAAAAATATGTGGTTTCGTGCTGGTAATTTCACGTTTGCTATCTCATTCAATTCTCTCAACAGACTTTAGCCTCACTAGGGGAAATTGGGATTCACAGCATCGATATGTGAAATGGGAGCATTTAAACTTAGAGCCCCCTCCCCGTTTTCTCCACTATGAAGTATACTCGATGAAATTCTTCTCCTCCTTAGAAATTATTGACTTCCCTTATTCAACTCTCTCATGACCAAGATCATTTTTCTGAAGCAATTGTAAAAAAAAAAATCAGATTTCTACCACATGTCTATGGAAAGGTGATTGCCAACATTCTCTGTGCAAACCAGGAGTTCCCAAATGTTTCCATTCTTACTTTAAGACATGAATTCATGTTCTTCCTGCCCCTATCATTAGCGAGATGTTTTATTTTAGCATGTGCTGTTCAGAAGTACAGCATAACATTATCACTTGCTCTTGTGCCACATAACATTGGAACGGATTCACTTGGCTTCCACCCCAGAATAACACCCATCTTTCAGGATATGCTCCAGCAATCCTTCCTTCCTCTCAACTGTGAAGTATGTATCATCTGTGCCACTGGAATTTCAAGGCAATTGAATTTATAGTTAGAGCAGAAGATATTTATTGAGTATTTAATATGTGCCCATGGTGTGGAAATGATCTGAGGTGGAGTGGATTACCAAAATTATTATTCTCCCAATTTTACAGAAGAAAACACAGAACCTTAGAAAGATCAACTTGCTCTAGTTCTCATAATTAAAATGTAGAAGAGCCAGGACTTGACCTTGCTTTTCTTGGAGCAGAGAGCTATACTGTCAACCTGTCCACTATGAACCAGGAACCTGCTGAGGTGTTGGCAACCTATCAGGTAGATGAGGGTCACCTGAGGGATTGCAGTTCAGTGGGTTGAACAAAAATGTTCTTTCATTTGTACTGCACTGTGACAAGTGCGAGGACTAGATGAGACCCAACCGTTACTGGTGCCAGCAAGAGGGATTCCACACTCAGAATGTGAGATCTTGTGTTGTCTGCTGTATTTTATGTATATGGTCTATGACTCGACATAGGGACCAAGGCTCTTATGTCTGTTTCCTTAGTCCCTAACACAATTCCTGACACACAATAAGTGTCCATGAAGTGGTACACACTGTGGAAACAGCTCTGCACTGTCAGAGTGAAGAGTGGATATCTTGACATATGAAGCCATTTAGGACCAAATCCACAATTTTGAGCTGAGGTGTTACCTGCCCGGATTTGCACTAGTTCATTTTTCACTTCATAGTATTTGAAGATATTTGAATTAGTGGGACCTGAAAATCCAAGAGTGAGAAACAGCTCAGCTGGACTGTTTCTAACCCATGGCAATTTCTAAAAAGACCAAAGGAACAGACTTTGGTCATGTGACACAAGAAGCAGCCATGAGACAAAAGAATTCTGAGCAGTTGGGGAGCTCTGTAGTGCTCAGGACTGACGTTGTTTTCTTTCCTAAAAATGCTTGTCAAATGTCTCAAAATCCTCTCTCCAGCTGCAGAAGTGAAGGCATTACCCAATGACCAAAGTGGACATTTGAGAAAACCAGTGGACAGGTCATGACAATAGCAAATTGGAACAGAAATAGCTGAAGCTATAGAAATACGATTGATCAATTGATGAAGTCACAGCACTATGAATCTCCAGTGTGTGCAATTTCAGACAGAGAGACAGAATTCTCTGTAGTTGGGATGTCAACCTGAATAATAAGGAGGAAAAAAAAGAAAATACTTGTCAAACATGAGTGCATGGAAAGCAGCTGGTGTGGGACAAGAAAGAGAATCGACATAGTCCAGAGAAAATGCATGGTGACCAGTGTGGAAATAAATGAAGACCAATTAAATGAGAACACACAAAGGCTCTTTCTTCAGTGCTTGTTATATAGCAAGAGAGTCAGCCACTGTCACTTGTATTTGGCAGAGACTCAAAGGCAGGCAGAGGAATGGGAATGCATTATAGTGGAGAAAAAGAAAGCCTTCAGGTATGTCAATTGGAGGTTTGTTGGCCTGGGGAAGTTGGCGGCAGGATATCCTACATGACTGGTTAGGAGTGTGTGTTAGTCAGCTGTCCTTCACTGTGACAAAATACCTGAGGAAAACAACTTACAGAAGGAAAGATTTACTTTGGATCATGATTTCAGGGATTTCAGTTCATAGTCACTTGGTCCCATTGCTGTGGGCTTGTGGTGAGGCAGAACATCATGGCAAAGAGTATCTGATAGAACAAAACTTCTCACCTCATGGTGGCAAGCAAGCAGGGGGTGCGGGAGGGAAAGGGGCCATGGACTAGATACACCCTTCAAGGACACACCTCCCCCATGACCTACTTCCTCCAGTGGTACCACCATCTCCCAAAGAGCCACCAGCCATGAACCAAGGTCTTTGGGAGACATTCCAGATCAGAACTAGAACAGGATGTACACTTGGCTTCCCCTGATTGGTCTTAAATTGGAAATAGGAACAAAAATGAGTGAAGCTGTCAGTGATTAATCAATCCTTGGCCTTTTGGGGCCAATTGCTACAGTGTTTGTCTTCCTGGATTGGTTGCTAGAGATAGCGATCTGACTTCCTGCACAGTCTGACTCAGAGATAGCAGGCTAGCTTCCTGGGCTGCTTCCTGTAAATACCAAATCTGTTTCCTGGGTGGTTTGTATAGATTGTGAATCAGAGTTCTATTTTTATATATGGTCCAGCCTTTGTCCTTTTGTATATTCAGAATCTCACCAGAGCAACACCTTTTAGGAAAATCTAATGTAGTACTGAAGTCAACATACCAGGGGCAGTATGACTTGTACCAAATTTCTTAACTTCTCTAACGCTCAGTTTCCTCATCTGTAAAATGGAGATGCAGCCTAAATGTCTGATGAGAATCATATAGCAAAGTGTCAGTCCTGGAACATGGGGAGTAGTCAATTATTATTAGTGTGATCATTAGTGGTATCTTTTTGACATGACATGACTTAATCCAGAAATGTACTTGTACAAGGGGAATAAAACTCCAAAGGACATCATTCCATGAAAAAAAATCATATGGAGGGCTGGGAGGCCTAGCATGCGTGAAGCCCGGATAAATAAATAAAGATCCATTGACAACTAAATCAATAAATAAATAAATCGTATGGAGGGTTTACTAAACATGAAGAATATATTGGGGGGGGAGGGGCTGGGGATATAGCTCAGTTGGTAGAGTGCTTGCTTCACATGCACAAGGCCCTGGGTTCAATCCCCAGTACCACACACACAAAAAAAGAATATATTGGGTACTTTGTATGATAATGAAAAGATTAATTGGGAAAAGAAAGTGAATTCCCCAACCCAAGAGAAGAATACCACCAGAAAATTGCCATTAATATCCTTAATATCTTATGTTTGATTGATAACTAATCTTCTTGAGAGTAAATTTATTCCAGAGAGAGTTATCTAGCAGCAATGTGGGGAAAAAGTACAAGGGAGGTTAAAACAGTTTGCAAACTTGTGAGATACAGAGGGGAAAAAAGAAAAAAAAATCATGACATCCTCAGAGACAGGCACTATAATTATGCCTATTTTATAGGCAATAAAATTGAGGCAGAACAAGTACAGAAACCTAATAGTCACAGTCAGGATTCAAGGAGAAAGTTTTGCAGCAAATTTCTATTTGCTGAAAAAAATAAAAAGGGTGAGGGTGGATTGTTCTCTTAAGAGCACACCACAGAGCAAGAGATACTTTGGTACAAATGAACTGAGGAGGTGGGTGTGACCAAATCATTTATAACTTCCAAGTTACGTGCTCAAAAATTCCCGATATTATGAACATCTGGCATCTTCCATTTTAGCACTTAAGGAACCATTGCAGTTCATTATATTGTCTTCCTGTCTTTTGTATTCTGTATTCTGAAGTGTTACTCACTTTCCTATCAGAGAAGATGCCTTAAAGAGGCAAATCATTCTGTTTTCAACAGCACCAAACTTGTGGCCCTGGCCCCCAAGATCCCAAGAACCTCGCCAAAGCAGCTCAGACTGAGCTCAGTCTTTGGTTCAGAAAGCCTGAGTTTGTAAGAAAAGAAGCAAAACATCCACTAAAAATGTTTGCTTGATTTAACAAAGCACTTTGTACCTTCTGGAATGTACAAGTTGTTAATAAATTGCATTTCTTTTTTTATAGAGTACATTCCTAGTGTGGTGTTTTGGTTTGTGTTTTATGATAGGTGCTATAGTTTCAGGGTTTGAATATGGGTTTCATTAATCCTTAATTTGTGCCTCTAGTTGAACATTCAAGACTTGGTTCACAGTGCCCTCTCCTGGAAGAAATGATGTCTCCTCATTTGTAAAGCTTAGAGATAATGCTGGGGATGCTAGAAGACAAGGGAAGCTCTACAGACCCTGAGGGGTGGAGACTCTGGCTCTGCACCTTGCCTGGGGACACAGAAAGGGGTCACACAGGCCCAGGTGGTCTACAAAACCTAGGCCCAGTCCTACCCCAGCAAATGGTGAGAGAGCTCAGGACTTCCATAGCTATATGTACATGCTTTTTTTTAATAGCTGAAGGAATAAAGGATATTGTCAACTGTCTGGTTTCAGAAGTCTAACCAGAAATCTAAACACCTGGGAATGAGTTAGATGGATTAATTTAGCCACAACAGATTGGTGTAAGAAGTCAAACAGAACCTTGGCAGCTTAAAGAAAAAAAAAATGTCATATAACTTAATACTTAGAATGACAACAGGAAATTAGATGCTCTACATCTCTTAAAGTTGGCTTCCATCAAAGCAATTGAGTTGTAAAACATTTTTTAGATTGCAGTTGCTAGATGTTTTTGGAAGATGTGCTAGTCTAGAAATGCTGAACTTCTCTAAAAGAAGGAAAAGGATATGTCATCGTTGGTGCCTGTTCACCCATTTTTCCAGTTCTCCTACAAATGAGGGCCTTCTGAACCTCCATGAAGTCAGGCATGGCCACATGGCTCACTGTGGCTAATGGAATATAAGAGGAAGTTGAACCTTAAAGAATCTATGCAATACTCACCACATTCCTCCTCCCCACCACAGGGTGAGCAAACCACAGCAGACAAATCCAACCCACTGCCAGGTTTGTAAATAAAGTTTTATTGGAACACAATCATGATCATTCCTTCACACTATGTGGTAGTTTTCAAACTATATCAGCACAGTTGAGTAGCTATAACCTATGGTCAATAGAGCCAAGAATATTTACTATCTGACTCTTTACAGAAAAAAAAAAATTACCTTCCCTTGTTCTAGATGGGGGGGGGGGGGTCTCCGAGAGAAAATGCCATCAAGCACAGCCATGTGGAACATGATGGGCATGTAGCATAAGACTTAAATAAGCCTTCATTGTATTATGCTACTGAGATTCCCCCACCCCTGGTACTGGGAATTGTACCCAGTGAGGCTTTTCCACTGAGCTACATCCCAGCTCCTTTTGTATTTTATTTTGAAACAGGGTCTTTCTAAGTTGCCAGGGTTGATCTTGAACTTAAATCTTCCTGCCTTAAACACCTGATTCGCTGGATTATAAATGCATGCCACCATGCCCAGCATCAAAGGTTTTGAAGTGGTTTTGTTGCCTCGACATGCCTGAACCCATCCTGACTAGACACAAAGAAGGATCTCTGAGAAAAATACAAGAGGAGAGAGTATATACAGAATCTAAAAATACTTTCAAAGAGGCTCTCCAAACATTAGTGATGGAAAATATGCAAATTCAATGTCAAAGACATTGTTCTTTTACCAGGTATGGAATAAACACGATCCCCACATGCAAATGAAGCTATTTATCAGTTAAGCCAGACAAAGATGTGATATCCCCCTTCCAAACTCAAAATGAATTAATTTCCGTATCTAAGGAAGGAAGGCCAGCCAGCTTTAATCAGACACAGGTTTGTTTTTATGAGAAGGGTGAAGAGGCTCATTCCAGCAAATCCCAGGCACACATTGATAAATTCCCAAACTCAGACTCTCATAAAACTCAGGAGAAGCACACTTCCCGTTGCCTACACGACTCTGAATCCTTGAGCCAAAGGCAGCACCTGATTTGTGACCTTCAGCTGTCCACCAGCCCTGTGGATCATTTCCTCCTAATAAAGCCTTAAAATTGTCATCTTTTTCCTTACTTTAACATTAAAAAAAAAAAACAACGTTAAAGATTGATCCACCACTGGTTTGACTATTTTACAACTTCCCCCAGCTGGTTAAGATGAAAGTCATTATAAATAAAGTAAATAAGTGCAGCTTTCCAGGACATTTTAAATGGTAGCAATCAAAGCAGTCTCTGCAAAAGGAAGGAGAGGGGCAGGGAGGGAAAGAGAAGACCAGACATACCAGGCTATGAGCAACATATGTCACCTCTAAGGGACCAGGGTAAAGCTTTTCCCAGTGCCCTTGGATTTAATGTGGTAACTACATAACAGCTAGTTGGGGGCTCACGGGAAAAGGAGTGTTCCCTCCCATGTTCCCATCAGCCTTGACAACACATCTGGCTAAATCAAATAGCCCTTCCATGGACCAAGGCAGGATGCTGAGGACCGAGGAGTCATGGCTCCTCGTGAACTACTCAGAGTTAGAGGGGGTTCCACTGGACCCTGGTACCTACACAAGGTCACTGCAGATAGAGGACTTTCTGCAGAAAGGCAATTGCTGATCTAGGAATCAATTCAACTGCAACTGGGAGTGGCACGAGCAATGTGCTCAGTCCCAGCGATCGGTCCCCAGGCATTCTGTAAAGCAGCTAGATCCCCCTCATGCTATGGATTTGTGCTCCTCAAGATTGCTTCATTTCAGCTCAGAATGGAAGCTCTTCTGACTCATACAGAACTCCACACTGCCCTGGGCTGGAACAAGTATTCTCTACAGGCCCAGAGATTTAAAGGGGAAGAAAGAAAGGGGTTTTGGGGTGGTGTTGTTTTTTATCTTTTGTTATTAGTTCCAGCCTTTTCTGTGAGACCCTCTGGTGATCTATTCCTTAGCAATAAGTAGAAATGCAACCCTTACAAGGGAAACAAGAGACATAAGAATGGAAATAGCCCCCAAGGTGGTGGCACATATTTGCAGTCACAGCTACTCCAGAGGCTGAGGAGAAAGATTGAAAGTTCAAGGCCAGCCTCAGCAACTTAGTGAGATCCTGTCTCAAAATAAAAAACAAAAAGGGCTGCAGATGTAGTTCATGGGTAAAGCAATTGCCTAGCATGCAGGAAGCTCTGGGGTTGGATCGATCCCCAGAACCAGGGTCAGGGGGGAATAAAAGAATGGAAATAAATCTCAGTGAATGTGGTTGAATGGGGTCCAGCATTTCAGTTCTACCAATTCCGTGGGCTTGCTTGTTGCCCTCACAGATGACTTCAAACTAGTGCAGCTGCTAAAGCTTTGGAAAAAAACAAATGTTCAAAACAGCTTCAGTAAATTAAAGGTGAGATTCAAAGTCACTGGCAACTGAAGGCTAATAGAGAGATCTCAGAGCAACTTTAATTTAGAGAGTAACTACTCAAATACAAACCCCATGCAAAGTGATGGTCATGAGGCTAGATGGCAGATGAAGATCTGGAGATCTCAGAGGACAAGCACATGAAGTCAACAACAAAATAGAAATGTTAGACAAGAACATAAAATAAAGTATGAAATAACTGTCATGGATGTGGGCATTCTTTTATTTAACAATAAATGTCTGCAATGTGTTGCTCATTATTCTAGGATCTAAAGCAGGTCTCCCCAAAGCAGAGCCCAAAGGCCATCCTGCCTGTCTTGGCAAGGTCCTTGAGCTAAGAATTTTTTAGACATTTTTTTAGTGGAAAATGTAAAAAAAAAAAAAAAAAGGCATTAAGACAGTTGCTCAAAGAACAAGGGACATTGTCTCTTGGACTGCAAAATCTAAAATATTTACTTCCCCGCTCTTTTCAGGAAAAGCATGTGCTAGATACTGATCTAAGAGTCAAGGAAGAATTAAAAATGGCCTCTGCCCTCAAAGAACTCAGTTTGCTGTGAGCCATATAATCAGCATCAGCACTTCGTTCTCTTCTGGTTTTACATTTTAGAAGTAAGATTAAAAAAAAAATTAGAAGAAAGCTTGTGAAAAGCTATAAAGATTAATCAAAGAACAAGAAGAAGAATTTATAAGAAAAGTTTAAAGGAATTTAGATTATTTATTCTCAAAGCAAAGAGTCCATGAGGAGACTTAAGAATAGTCTTCAAATATTTGAAGGGATATTATTAAGCAAAAGGCTTTCCATTGTGGACATAAAGATTAATAGAACATAGGCTAAAAAAAAATGTTATTATAGAGATGGAAGAATTCTCCTGGAAAGCTTTTCAACTTCTGCGATGAATTGGGAAATCCATTTCCTTTAAGCCTCTCAATCTAGCATGTTTTCTCATCTGTCTGGAACATCTTTCAGTGCTGTTGAGTGTCGTCCAAGCTCAAGATGAAAGGTAAACTACAAGCCTTGTGCCCGTGCCAACTCTCCAATTCCTCCCTTCAGACATGAGGGCTTTGCACAAGAAGAAAATTTTCTCTTCTCACTGTGGACCTCAGTTTGTTCCCTTGTACAAGATGAGAGCCTGACATGCTCTGAGACTGTGACTTCTTGGGACACAACCTTGAAATGGATCAGCCTCCAAAGAAAAGTGAAGGAGTGTAAATTATCTCATCACAGGCAAGAGGTCATAGAGACAAGGCTGCTTTATTTTATTTTATTTTGTGTGTGTGTGTGTGGTACTGAGGATTGAGCCCAATGCCACTCATCCACTAAGCCATATCCCCAGCCCTTTTTATATTTTTATTTAGAGACAGGGTTTCATTAAGGTGCTTAGGGCCTTGCTAAGTTTCTGAGGCTGGCTTTGAACTCACAATCCTGCTGCCTCAGCCTCCCCAGCCGTTGGGATTACAGGTGTGCACCACTGCACCCGGCAAGGCTGCTTTATTCTTAATGTGAAGAGAGAAATCTAGGCTGAATATTTGTTATAAATTAAAGGCAACTACAAGGTGGAAAAAAAATAGAATATGTTCCCTGGAGGAAGAAAATCATGCAAAACCTGAATGAGTGACTAAAGATTGTCAAGAGAAAGGAGACTGTCACTGAGGCACATGCAAAGAAACACATGAAATAAGAAGAAGAAAGAATTGACATTTTATAATCATAGTCAATGTGATCGGGTGGCCTTTGCCTCTTCAAAAATGTACATGCTTAGATAAGATCCAGATTCAAAATTCAACTACATGCTGTTTACGAGAAGCTACTAAAAACCGAAGGACCCACATGTGGAACATAAAAGGTTTAATATGGAAATTCTGCTGAAGTTTTTTAAGAACAAAGTCTACTGATAGCTGCAATTAACCATGGAAGGTGTCAAAAAAACAAAATGAACTGATAGAAAGAAGATGAGATAATGCATAAATCTGTGAAAAATGAAAATATAGAAAAATATGCATTGTAAAAGCTCAGAGATGAAGGTATGGATGTTCACTGAACAATTCTGTACATTTGGAATTTTTTATAATAAAATGTTGGGGGTGGGGATAAAAGATTGGCTAAAAATAAACCAAGCAAGTTGTTCAAGACATCATATGATGGTAACAGGAGCATATGACAGAGCAGCTCTGTCTCATGATGGTCAGAAAACAAAGAGAGCAAAGAAGAGGCCAGGGTCCCCATATCTCCTTCAAGGAACACCTGCAGTGACCTGTCTTTCTCTCACTAGACCCCACCTCCTGAAGATTCCACTTCACAATACCACAGACGGGCAGCCAAGACTTTACATGGTCTTCAAGGGGCATTGAAGATCCAAACCACAACACAAATATACCCAGTAAGTTTTCAATTTTTGTTGATTCTATGGATACATAAAGAAGAAGAGTTTTTTTTAATAAGTTATATTTGAAGTGTTCTCAATACTGAGTTGTTTGGGTCTCTATGCTCTGCTCAGATCATGACTTTGAGCATGATTCCCTGCTTCAGGAAGTCATTTTATTTGGATGTGCCCTCTGTCCTGGTGTGCCCATCCCTTGCTTTTTAGGAAAGGTCATAAAGAAACATGGTTTAAAGATAATTTTTAAGAACTGACACTGTTAGAGATTTCTCTCTCTATGCTGATTTATATCCAAAACTCTCCATCTAGAAGGATTTGTGTCTTAGAAGCAGGCAAAGGACTATTCCATATTGGAATGATCACGTCAATTAAACGCACAGCAGTAGTCATGTCAATTAAACAGGCCTATGCTCAAAGAGAAATATGATACAACATTGAATATATTTGTTTAGCTTGGGTATTTTGTCTTTTTTTTTTTTTTTTTGGACAGTCTCACTAAGTTTCCCAGGCTGGCCTTGAACTCATAATCCTCCTGCCTTGGCCTGCTGAGTAGCTGGGATTACAGGCTGTATTCCGCCACGCCCAGCTCATTGAGTATGTTGTATACTACCTTCATTAGTCAGCTTTTCATCTCTGAGACTAAAAGCCCAGCAAGGACAACTTAGAGGAGAAGCTTATTTGACTCATGGTTTCAGAGGTTCATCCATGACTCCATTGTAACTCCATGCTTTGGGCCAAAGGTGAGGCAGAACATCATGGCGGAAGGGCACAGTGGAAGAGTATTACTCAGCTCATGGTGGCCTGGAAGCAGAGAGAAAGTGAGGGGAAGGGGCCACAGAGAAGATGAATTCCTCCATGGCATTCCCCTTGTGTCCCACTTCTTCCAGCCATACTCTATTTGCCACAGTTATCACCCTGTTCAGTAGTCCTTTCCAATTAGTAATCCATCAACTGGATTAATCCACTGATTATGCTATAGCTCTCGTAATCTAATCACTTCAACTCTGAACATTACTATATTAACATGAACATTTGGGGACACCTCACATCCAAATCATAACACTATCCAATATGATATAATCCAATGCCTCCATTTGGATATACAGTAAGGTTCTTACACTAGTGCATTGGAATGGAATGCCTAATGTTTCATGCCAAACTTGCTTCCTCAACATATCCTCACCTTAAATGGGAAAGTTGTTCAGGTCAAAATCCACAAAGCCATCTCTTTTTTCCTTCCTTTCTGTCATACCCAACATGATGCAAATCCCATTGGCTCATTCTTTGAAATACTTCCAGAACTAGATTGATTTCAGCACCTCCGCTGCTACCTCTCTAGTGCCAACCATTATTGTTAGTGCTCTGGTTTATTGCAATAGCCTTGGAACTGGTTTCCTGACTTTATCCCTTGGCCTCTTCTAGTTTATTCATGCGTAGCTGCCAGATAGATCTTTAAAAATTACATCCAATCATGTTACCCCTCTGCTCAAAACTCTTCATTGGCTCCCTATCTCCAAGAGAGTAAAACCCAAAGTCCTCCAATCCTCACAAGGTCCCTCTGCGGCTGTCCCCTTGACCTCACCTCCTCCAGCTCCTCCTCCTTATCCTCACCCCTTCAGCCTCACTGGCCTCCTGGCTCTGCCTTCAACTTGTCAATCACACACCCATTCCAGAGAAATTGCTATATTTTCTTCCTAGAACTCTCCTCCCTGTGCTATCCAGATGATTCACTTCCTCCCATCCCTTATGACTCCACAGATGTAACATCTCACCTGTTATACCTTTTCTGCCCACCCATGTGAAATAGCAACACACCCACACTCCCTAATACTCCCACTCGGCTTTTTTTTTTTTCTCTAGCACTTATCTTTCTCTGGTATTTTACTGTTTCTTTATTGTCTGCATCCTTTGTCCCTCAGAAGCCAGAGTCTTTGTTTCTATCACTATTCTATGCTCAGAATTGGAACAGAACTTAGCACTTAATTTCTTCTCAATAAATATTTGTGCTTTGAAAGTGCTTTGAAAATGATAAAGCACTCTATACACAGAGCAGGGCCATGTTTTTAGAGTTGGCAAAAGAAAAGTCTTTTTTAAAGAATATTCCCGGTCTGTTTTTTCTCCTCAACCTACAGGCTGTTTGCTCCATTGCAAGGAGATTCTTCCTCTGCCACCAGCAAGTGACTAGATGCTGACAAATTTGGTTGTGTGACACACAGAGGTGATATTCAGAATAGTCAACAACCTGTTCGGCAGGAATCCAGGGCAATGACCAAATTGATTCCAGCTGAAGTGAGCAGAAACCAACAGAGCAACACAGGCCTGGAGAAAAGGTGTGGTCAGTGATAGCAGTTTCTCTCCATCACCATCAAACTTGTAGAGAAATAAGCATTGGATTAGAAATAGGAAAAAGAAAAAAAGGAAAAAAAAAAAAACAGGCACAGTGCCACTCCTCCCTTCTCAGGGTTTCTCAACCTCTCACTACAAACATTTGGCACCACAAAGTTCCTGGATGCAGGGGACATTAGCATTCCCAGCCTCCACCCACTAAATCCCACTAGTATTCCTCCACCCCAGTTGTGACAACCAAAAATGTCTCCAGACATTGTCCAGTGTCCCCTAGAGTTGACAACCACTACTTCAACTCCCAGTTATGGAAACTGAGAAAAATGATAAACCTTGTGGGTGTTAATTTCTTCCTTTGTAAAATAGAAACAGCAACAGATATCACATTCAGCAGCACTGAAGAGACACTATACATAACAAACACTTACGAAATTTGCTGTATTTTTTATAGTTATTGGTTTTCATTCCTGACAAATGACTTGAGTGATATATCTTACTCTAATAAATGACTTTGCTTATACAGGCTGCCCTGATGAGGCGCATACTACATTTCTACAATCATAAATTGAGCTTTTTTGTTCCTTATCAGGCCACACCTGCAACACACAAATTATCTCCAAATCCATTCCCTGGTTGATTTTTCCCCTTAAAGAGCATGCCCTTTAAAGAGTGCATTTAGAGGCAGTCTGCTCACCCATGGTTAATTTTGCAGGCTGTTTATCTACAGTAGGATTTATTTGAGTCTATCTTGGTAAATGTAATGAAGCCTGGGTGTGCTTTCATGGGGATGTGAGGTGAGGCTAGGGACAGCAGAGGAAAGTCTTCAGCTAGTTTTGAAAATGTCATTTCAGAATCACTTAAATTGGAAAAGTTCTAGACAGTTCTAAAAGAAGGGCTCCAATAAACAAACCCATCACAACAAAATCAGACAGAAAACCCATGTCTGCTCTTTGGAGCAGAGGATAGTATGGCATTTGGTGTGGATTCTATCTTGGAGACTATTAATAGCCTGCTCTGCCAACTTTTCAATCCCTTCAAAGACTAGACATTGTGTCTTAGGCTGTATCTATTATATTAATTCAGTCTTTCTCTGTTGAAAATACTTACAGGGATGGTAGGAATCTAGGAGGGTTGTTATAATTACCCACTTTACAAAGAGACTGAAAGAAATCTCATAGCTTATTACAAAAATAGACTCAAATAAGCTCACACAGATAACAATGGACAGAGCCAAGAGTTGAACTCAAGTCGACTATCCTCAGATCCAATTCTTTTCATTCACCTGCACTGAAATACGTCACCACTCTTCAAGTCCATTACCTGCCCTCCAGCATTTCACCACTGCCTCGGAGACATCTATACATGGGTTTAATGAGATTATCACATTTGCTAAAGGTGAAACCCAAAAATCAAGAAGCTGGGTTGGTGCTGTTGATGTTGAGAGACAATCCTGCCCTCTCTGGAGCTACTGTGGGTGAAGGAAAACCAGGCAAGCCCCTCTGCATCTGAACCCTCATAGGATTCAAATGCTCTCCTGTAGAAAGTTTAGGTTTATTGAAGACTGGCTTGCCAGACTGGATGCCTGCCATGAAAACTGCTTCCACCCAGGGGTGAGACCCAAAATATGAACACCTAGAAGGGCTAAAAGAGTATGTGATGGCACAAAACTTCAGTAAGAAGTAAGTTCAAGAGACCTATTGTACATCAGGGTGACTATAGTTAATAACGATACATTGTGTACTTGAAAATAACAAGAGCCAGGTATGGTGGCTCATTCCTGTAATCCCAGAGGCTGGGGAGGCTGAGGCAGGAGGATTGCAAGTTCAAAGCCAGCCTCAGCAACAGTGAGGCACTAAACAACTCGTGAGACCTTGTCTCTAAATAAAATACAAAATAGGGCTGGGGATGTGGCTCATTGGTTGAGTGCCCCTGAGTTCAATCCCTGATACCAAAAAAATAAAATTTAAAAAAAATTAATGAGAGTAGATTTTTAAGTGTTCTCACCACAAAAATATATGTGTGTGTGTGTGTGTGTGTGAGCTAATACATAATGGCAACTAGCTTGACTTAGTCATTCCATTATATATACATTATATATATAATATATATATATATATCTTAGCTTCATATTGTAAGCCATAAAATTTTTGTCAGTTAAAAATAGAAAATTCTTTAAAAGACAAAAATATAAGCACCCAGCTTAGCAGAGGGACTGCCCAGCTAGAGCAGACACCAACCCCAGGGACACTGCTGTACGAACCACTCTTGAGGTGGTTGCTCATGGGGCAGTCTGTGAGATCTCCTGGGTGTGTGGATACTCAGCAGGGCTTGTAATGACAACTGGCTCACAAGAATTTCAAATTTTTAACATCTTGTTCAACTGTTCTGGTTCATCCAGATACAGCCCTGATATGTGATCTTGGGCTGGGGATAGAGCTCAGTTGGTAGAGTGCTTGCCTTGCATGCACAAGACCCTGGGTTCAATCCCCAGCACAAAAAAAAAAAAAAAAAAGATATGTGATCTTATACAATATTACTCAGCCAGCTTTTAATTATAAAATGGAGATGATGATAACAATACATCTCCTCACCTAGACTTGTGAGAATTAAGAGATGCCAGCAAATTGCTATGCACGGTTCCTGATCCATATTAGTTGCACAAATAAATAGTATCTGTCATTGTTATTAAAGGAGAAAAATTGAAATACATGTCAATTAACTTTGGTGGAAATGAACCTAATGCTTCTACATCAGGTGTGACTATTTCCTGAGGTCAGATGAACGTGGGATAGTATTGCCACTCACTAAATCACACATTCCAACCCTAATGACTGCAGCAACTTGATTCTACAGTTCAGTTCAGCACACTGGTGCCAATGTTGTCCCTAAATAAAACAAATAGGTTGACCTCTTTAAAAAAGGCGACTCAGGTATATGGAGTCAATCACGATTTATTCTGTGTTTTATTCAGCTTTTTCACCCCTGTGACTAAAGGACCCAACCAGAACAATTGTAGAGGAGGAAAAGTTTATTTGAGGGCTCATGGTTTCAGAGGTCTTAGTCCATAGACAGCAGATTCAATTCCTCCAGGCTCAAGGTGGGGCTGAACATCATGGCAGAAAAGTGTGGCAGAGGGAAGCAGCTCACATCATGATCAGAAAGCAGAGAGAGAGGAGAGAGAGACTCTGCTCTCCAGATACAAAAATATACCCCATAGCCATCCCCCCAGTGAAAGACTTCCCCCAGCCACACCCCTCCTGCCTCCAGTTACCTCTCAGTTAATCCCACTGGGGATTAATTCACTGATTAGTTTAAGGATATGAACCAATCATTTCTCCTACAAACCTCGCATTGTCTCACACATGAGCTTTTGGGGGGACACCACGTCTAAACCATGACATTCTATCTCCACCTGTTTGCCTCTCAAGTTTTCAACTGTAGAGCCCCAACTTTCTCAGTAGCTGAGCCCAAAGTCCCATGCCCCATCCCCCAATGGCTACATTTCCTGTCCCTCCATGCCATTCCCCAGCTCCCTGACCACTGCTCTTTGGTTTGCTCCATGGTCACTGCCATCTTGATCAGAACACAGCTTCTTCAAAACTGTGTGAATCTCAACCCAACACAAGTTTCCAGATCTTGGATCCTAAGTAGAGCCTGGATTAAAAGGTCCAGGAATCCCATACAGGCTTCCTCAGGACCCAAATCTTATGATGTATCTTCTAAACTCACATCCCTTCATGCCAACTGTGAATGTGCTACTCACGTGAGGCTGATCTTCGACTGAACTAGACTCTAGACAGTACAGCATGGCACTTATGAACATGAGTGCTGGAGTCACACAAAGGAAATCCCAGGTAGGCCACTTACTAGCTCTGTGGTCTTGAGCAACTGCTTATGCTTTCTGAGCCAAACTAGAAAGTGTCCCACAAAAGCTCAGTTGTGAGATGCTGCAAGAAAGTTTAGAGGTGAATTGATTGGGTTATGAGAGCTTTGCCTCAATCAGTCAATTAATCCCCTGATAGGGATTAACTGAGTGGTAACTGTAGGTAGGTAGGATGGGGCTGGAGGAGGTGGGTCATAGGGGGCATGCCTGTGGGGTATATATTTTGTACCTGATAAGTGAAGTGCACCTCTCTCTCCCCTCCCCATTCCCCTTCCTGGTGCAATATCCTGACTGGCTTTCCTCCTCCACATCCTTCCGCCATTTTGTTCTGCCTCACCTCAAGCCCCAAGGAATGCAGACTACCCACCAATGGACTAAGACCTCTGAAACCGTGAGCCCCAAAATAAACTTTTCCTCTATAATTGTTCTTGTCAAGTCTTTTGGTCATAGCAGAAAAAAAAAACTGAATGAAACAAATGCATACCTTGCAGAGTTGTGGTAAGAGTTGAAATAAGTAAATTTGGAACTAACCACAGTTGGCACATAGACACACTCAACTTCAGAGTCCTTCCTGACTTGACCAAAAGAACCTTCCACTATTGCATGTCCCCACCACCACCACCACAGCTTGATGACTGACCATGCTCTCTACCTTACTTAAACTAGACTCTTTAACAAAACTACTTAAAAATTACTCAAAAGCCTAGATTCCTACTCACACCAATCAATACCTGTGAGTTTTTCAAAGTTAATCCAATCAAATTGGGGCATACACAATTGTTTTATATTTATTTACAACTTCATTCCTTCATCAAATACATACCAAGCATCCACCACACACCAAGCACTGGGCCAAGTGAACAAGACACACATGGTACATGCCCTCAGGGAGGTTACAGTTCAGTATTTCTCTAAGCAGAATTCAGGCCTCCATTTTGTGGAAAACTTCTTACCAACCCAGAATGGTGCCAAGAAAGTGCTAATCTACGAAATCATCCTTTGGCTACAGATTTTCTACATATTCCATCATTTTAAATAGGAACACATTATTTTCATAATCTTAAAGATTCACTATAATTGAAAAACACTTGCTGATTCCCTGAGAGGTAATGAAAGTAACTTGTCAGGCCACCCCATGAGGCAAGAAGTCCTGGCCCTCTCCTTGCAGTGCCATTGGGTTTCTCTCAGGTAATTCCGGAGCCAACAACCACTGCTGCTTCTTAATCTGCTGCCTAACATCTACTCTCTGCTCCTTAGGTTCTTTGCCATTATTCTCAGCCTGAACGACCCAATATTCCAAAATAAATGCTGAATTTCAAATCGAAACAATTTCCCCTGGAAATTTAAAGCAGACACCACTTTATTTGGATTCCTTAAACAAGAAAAGACTCCAATTGCAACAGTCAGTCTTTTTAAAAAGCAAAGAAATTTCTCTCCTGGGGAGTTGCTACCTATGACGCCACTCTGCTTTAAAGGGTGTTAGATAAGTCTTCAATTTTGTGAAGTTTAGAGATTAATAATACCTTAGGGGGAAAAAAACGCTGAAAGGTAGGCAGGTCTTGTCACAGAGAAAGAAAAGATTCTTTCCTGCTTTGCTGTGATTAGCTGCATAAATTGTAGTGCCAGTTCCAGTGCTAAATGAATTAGTATGCATCCCACCCAGAGTTCTTTATTTGTTGAAGTAAAATGCTTACAATCTTTGCTTGGGGGAGGGAAAAAAAGGGTATGTCATTGAGTGAATATGAATTAATCAGTACTTTATGGACAGAACCCATAATTTTAAAGCAGGGGGGGGAAAGCCAGGCATTTATCAGGGTCCCACTCAGCAATCTCCCTCTGTCACTGCTAATAAATCTTTTATGAAATGGAGTTTCTGCAATCTGCAAGAACATTCCCCACCCCCACCTCCATCTTTCCTTTGAAGAGAAAAGTAAGTTAGCACTCATCTCTCATGTTTTCTTTTCCCTTCCTTATTTGAATTTCTTGCGCTCAGAAAAATCTCTGAAGCTCTTTATTTTTAAAGATGTTTCCCCAAAAATTTATAATTTCAAGACCTCTTTTATCCAAAGAAACTATTCATATAAGGCCTTCTCCCAGGAGATTTCAAGAAAACAGCAGCTCAGTTTCAGGTGAAGAACACAGTATTTTGAGTAAGTTATAATATCCTGGACCTCCTAAATAATCAATATTTATAGATGGAGTGGTAAAGTCTGTAGGCAAAGGGAGTTGGGATAATCAAAGAATACAGCATCCCACTTCTGATGCTTTATAATTTTCCTATAACTACTCGCAGAAGCAAGATCCTGCCGAATGATAAACAGCCTGCCAATAACCTCACGATGCCCTGATTTAATTAGAATTTTATGCTCCCACTTGAAGGTTAGGTTCATTAGCTGTGAAATAGCCACTGGAAGTCTGGATTAAGATTTAAAGGGAACCCTAAACACAGAGTGGCATGTAGCCAGTAGCTAGCCACTCTGACCATACAAATGGACATGGGATCCATCCCCCTGAGGTTGGTGACTTTTTATTTTTAGCCACAAATCCGAAGTAGGAATGGGACCTGATGGCTGGTCGAAAGCTTAAAAAGGTACATGACGGAGGAACAAGTTGTTAAGAGGCCATTATGAAGGATTGGCGGGAGGGGGGGAGGATGCACGTAATGATTTTGCCATTAAGCTTCCGTTCCATTTTACAGCTTGGATTTATTTATAACAACAGGTGGTGGTATTTGTAGGGAATTGCTTGTTTTTTCATTTGAGAAGGGCAGCTCCATACATCTGCTAGAAGGCGAAACAAAACCTTTTGCAAACACCAGTTCCCTAGCTTTGTGCCTCACCATTAGGAAGGAAGAATTTGCCGCAAAAGGCCACTCTGCCATTATTTCTTCCTGATGACACTCATTTAGCAGCCATTAAAATGCAAATAGAACTATGATTTTTAGATCACAAAATTAACATTAACGGTCGGGTGATTGATTAAAGGTCATGGCAACGGTATAACTTAATTTCTTAGATAATTGTGTTCGGTTTTCTGCAGACTGTTTGGGTTTCCGAATTAATTTTATCTGTTGTTGAACACTGACAGGTGCAGTAATTGGCACAGTCTCCTTTGGGCTCATTTCTTCCCGTGAACCGCGCCCTCTTCCCTTCCCCGAAGCCATCGCCTGCAACATAAAAGAGAAGGCCACGCTGGCCTGCTCACATCTGCCGACTTATGAGTCTGGATGAGGTCACTGGAGGGGTTATTACAGAGTTGCAAAGCCCCAGATAGAATTCTGCTCCGTGGCTAACGAGTTTTCCCTCTAAGAGCTTCCTGTGTCAGGCTCACCGTGGTGTAAAATGACCCCTGGCCTTCCCCCGGGGACCGAGGCCCGCCTCCTCAGATCCCAGGTGAAGGATCCCATCTCAGACCCGTGTGGTTTTAATGGAGGCAATAAGCCATGGATAGAAGCATTCATAACAGCAAGGGCCTTTCTTGTCACCTCTCCGTGTGAGAGTTCAGGCGGTGACCCTGGATGCTGAGCTAGGAAGTGGCCAGAGATTGGTCTATCTGCTCTGCTTCTCAAATGTTAAATAAAATACAGATAGTGCTTACCTGGCAGGCTGCAAGCCTTCTTCAGTTCCCCATGAATGTGGAAGCCTATACTGTAAAGTCAGAAATTGACGGTTAAACTTTATTGTTATTAATTATTATTATTATTTATTATTACTAGAAGCTCTTAAAATGATTTTTTTCCTGGAACTCTCAAAGGACTTTGCTTTATTGTGAAGGATTCTAATTTGCAAATTTCTGACCTCCAGCTAGATTCTGACTCCTTATAATGAACTCTTACAATCAGGCTGCACAGATAATTCCTGACTGCCCAGTCCTCTCTCTGAAAGGTTATGGTCTAGTGGAAGAGACCCCTGTGTATGAAACAATTAAAAAATAATGCAGAGTAATATGTAAAACAGTTACCAGACATAAGTTATGTAAGGTCACAACCATGTTCCAACAGGCTTCTGGGATTGAACTCAGAGGTATTCAATCACTGAGCCACATCCCCAGCCCTACTTTGTATTTATTTAGAGACAGGGTCTCACTGAGTTGCTTAGTGCCTCACCATTGCTGGGGCTGGCTTTGAACTCACAATCCTCCTGTCTCAGCCTCCCCAGCTGCTGGGATTACAGGCGTGGGCTACCTCGCCCGGCAACAGGCTTTATTTTAATTCAACACAAGATTCATTCAACAAGCAGATATGAGCACCTATTTTATGTGCCAGATTTGGTTCCAGGATCTCAGTGATCCAGTAAACAGAACAGAAAATCTCTTCAAAATGTATCTTATAGCCTCTGGTGGGGCTTAGGGAAGGGAGAATGAATAATAAACTATATTTAACAGTGGGATGAGCATTACAAAAGGGAAAGTGCTGTGAGTCCTTAGAGCACCTTTCTCAGCACCTTTCACAGAGCACAACGGGTCCTAAATTCATGCTTGCTAGAGCCAACAATCACTTGCTTTTCTAGTGACTCAACAAGAGGATATGAGAATATAATTCGGGGGAGTTCTAGAAAAGATGGGGCTTTCCAGCCATCACATGGCTGCTGACAATTCCTCAAAACCACAAAGCTTCCCTCACTCCAGGGTCTTTGTACCTCCTGCTACTGGAGTATGACTGACTCTCTCTCTCTCTCTCTCTCTCTCTCTCTCTCTCTCTCTGTTGCCTGAAGAACATTTACTCCTACTTCAGCCTTGGCCCAAAGGCTGGGATTGCGTGAAAAGCTTCCCTGACCTCCCTGTCCCCAACCTCAGATCAAGTCCAGGGCCCAACTACAGAGACCCCATCAGCTATCCAGTTGCAGGTTCCCACAGACCTCACTCCCCAAGCCCCTCCTACACACCCCCAGCATGTTGCCTGCAGGGCCAACACCACACGACACCTGCTGATTTAGATGGTGGTTTAGCAGACATCTCCTCCCTGACCCTTCTCTGGACTCTAGACTCCATGAGAACCCAACACTGTCTGTTTCCCACCACGGGGTCCATTTTGTAGATCCTCGATAAATAGCTGTTAAATGCATGGGTGACGTTCACTGTGTCAGATCTTGAAAAACAGGTAGTACCTGAAAGAAAAACAAGAAGAGAAGCAAAGATGGGAGGTAGACAGAGTGCAGGGGAGGGGCTGCAGGCTGCGCAGGGTGGATGCAAAAATATCTCGCCAGCCATGCAACCTGTGAGCACACCAGGGGCGGCAGAGGAGGCTGAGGGTGATGCTTCAGGGTTAACCCTGGAGTTCCTGGGCTGTGGAAGAGCGAGTGAGTCCCAGGAAAAGCACCCCTGGGTTTGGAGAGTGGGAGAGCTCCTGGGGAAGGAGCTCTCTACCAACATCTTAACAAGCTGAAGATTCTCTAAGAGGCTTCCAGCCGACCGAGAATAATCTCAGGGGGAAAGGGTACCTCCCCGATGGAGGGGGCATTGCTATGCCCCTGCGGTCGGAAAGGAAGAGAAGCTGAATTATGAGAAGGCTTAAAACTCAGGCATAGGCTTTTGATCTTGAGTTCAGCTGGCAACACAGGAAGTCACTGTAGATCCTGAAGAAAGGAGAAAATGATGAAAGGCATATTTTTAGAAGAACTGATTTCAAAGCACAGGCCCATGCGGAGCTGGGCACCAGAGAACTGAGGATGATACCTAGACATTAGGTGTGACCGAAATCAAGTTTCCCCGTTTACAAGGAGATTCTGAATTTCCCCAGGAGTTGAAGTTTCCGTGCTCGGCTGCTAGGAGACTGGTTCTGGTGGTGTCCTCTCCCGGTCTGCAAGCTTCCTCAAGGCAATTCTTTACAGACTATGTGATAAGGACAGTGTCTAGCCCTTGGTAAATAGTTGTTGAATAAATAAGTAAGTGTATGGCTTTATCAAAAACACAAACATTAAAAAGCAGCCCTCAAGTCTATGCTAGTAGGAAAATCCTGCCTCTCTTTCAACCCTTCCTTAAACAAGTGTCCCCAGCTAAGGCTGGTCTTTGATCAGCTTTGCCAAAAGCAAGGGCAGCGTGAGCTCTCTCCCTCCTCGTCTGAGATCTAATAGAGTCTCTTCGCCAGGCAAGGTTGCCAGCCCTCTCTGAGTCCATCTCCATCCCCTCCTGGCAAACTAACTTGGTAAGTTGTGTTTCATGAAGCTAACCAGGCTCATTACAGAGAACATATTTTTAGGAGGAGAGATGTTAATTTCTTCCTCATACAAAGAACAAAAATCAATATCATAAATCCAGGAAATCTCCCCTAAATATCTCCTCCTGTCATTGCTCTCCCGAACTCTGTGTAAATACCACTGTGACAGGTTAGCCATATTTCTGCTCCGGCAATCCGATATTGAGGTGACGACAGGACAAGAGACACAGCTGAAGTAAGGAGTATTGGCCGAGAAGTTATTCCTCGAGGTATTTTGTGACATTGGAATTCCATCAAATGCAGCCGAATGGACCCTTATCTTTTAAACAAGCCCCAGTTCCAATCCCCAGCCTGCTTAGGACATGGTGAACTTCCACAGCGACATATAGATTTTCAACATGAGTTAGAGGTGGGTGGAAAGGAAGCAGTTTTCTAGGCCATCTGCATCTCAATATATTCATTTACTCAAATATGTAACAAACACCTACTACGCACCCACATTGTATGAATGATCTACTCAAAAGTAGGGACCCGGGCATCAATTTTGTAGGAATTTAGAGTCTCAGTAAGTAGAGTTGAAACCAAAACTTTCTTTTAATTTTAATACACACACACAGAAAGAGAGAGACAGACAGACAGACAGACAGAGAACATTCCCATGCAAAAAATGTGATATCTCCAAGCAATGTTTTTCCTTCCACATTTGAGAACCCCTTCACTTCTCACAAGCCTGGTGGGGAAGGACAAAGCTTCATTTAAACAAGAATCTAATTTTAGAAATCTTTCAAGATGTTGAACTTTGTGTGGGATCTGTCAGTCTAAGACCCTGAGTCTTGGATGGGTTATTATTAATTAAAATCTAATATTCCTTCCTTCTCGCTGGATCTATAAGGCCCTATTCAATCAGCTATGTCCAGCTTAGGTAAGCAGTTCTATCCTGTAAGGTAGACTGCAAAACCTAGGGACTTCAGCATCATAGGGGCCACAGGCAAAATTCATCAAGGCATTGCCACCAAATATTAGTCCTCTTGGAATCTTCCCTCCCAAGTTTATTATCTCCCATTGAGTCATGTCTCCAATGAGTCAAAAATTTTATTAGATTTTTAGAAGCCTATATCTCTTGACAGTTTCAAAGGATTTTTATATTTTAGCATAGTTGATTCCCTCTAATATGCTTTTGTCACCAAACTAATCTCTGTCCTGAATCATATCATAAAACTGTAGAGCAGAAAGAGTCCTTTGAGGTCACCTAGCCCAATTCCATCTAATTATAGACAAGGAAACTGAGGCCTAAGGAAGTTTGGTATCTTGAGGAACATGAATAAGTTAACACTGCGGAAACCTGATGCTACAGTAACCTGCTGTTAGGACTGTTAAGGCCAGATTGGAAATGGCCCTAAAACAAAGAGCTGCACATTTTGGCATTTGGGGGTATCCCATCAGCAGGTTAGCCTATGCCCCCATCGTCCTACACAAGGCCCTCCCATCAGCAAGCACTATCTGCACATCCGGGCCTTCCAACTGCCTTTCGATGCCCACATCATTAACCAGGACAGCCCAACAAGGCACTGCCAGGAGAGACATCGCAGCACACTAAAAACAGAACAGGAAAAAAAAAAAAAAACTAGAGATGACAGGAAATGCAAGAAACAAAAGAAATCCTAAAAAAGAAAAAAAAAAACTCAGAGCCAAATTCTATACATAAAATATATTGTTTAAGAGGAAAGTATTAATAAACAAAAATGAGTTCTTTGATATTAAAAGATGAGAGCAAATCAAAAAAAATCAATCAGGAGTTTGAACAATGGAGGAAAGCAACAAAACCTCACAGAGAGTAAGTCTAAAAGACAAAGAAAAGGAAACTAGACCAAAAATAAAAAATAAAGATAAATTATCAGAAGGCGAAGGGGTTAATCCAGGAAGTCTGCCACACAACCTGCATGAGTCAGAGCAGAGAAAACGGAGGGAAGGGGGCTTCCGAGGCATAAAATAAGCACAGCGCCCAGGACTGTGGGTAGAAGTCTCCACCCAGGAGAGCACCATGGGTGTCCAACAAGGGGGGGGGGGGGGGGGTCAGCCTGTAGAATCCCAGAAGCCAGGGATACAGAGAAGACCTGGAGAGTTTCTGAGAAGAAAAACAGAGTTTTCATCAAAGGATGAGGCAACAGGGTGACTCTGGGTTTCTAGACATTGGAAAGAAGAAAAGAAAAAAGAAGAAAGGAAAATGCAGAGAGAGCATTGGAATCCTGGCATCCTGTACCACCCAAATGCTGCACCCAATAGGAGGACGGAATGTTGACACTTTCACCCGAGCAAGGTCCAGAGCGAGTGCCTCCTGCACACGGCCTCTTAGAGGCCTCTTAGACAGTCACAGAAGGGTTGAGTCTTTGCCAAAAGGAAGAGAGAAAAAACGAGAGGGGAAAACGGGGGAATCCGGAAAGTGACCAAACTGAGACTAGCAGAGGGGACGGCTGAGAAGCAGGCCACGGAGGGAACATCTGGATAGAGAGTTGAAAAGGGAGAGGAGTCGGAGGAAAGGAAAAAGAGGAAGTAGTTGATTGCCTGCCTTTGATCTAGGGAAAGCGAGGCTCCACTGCCTGTCTACACAACAGCCTTGACCTCCTTATCCACGCCACCAGCCTGTGCTTGGACGTCCATCTGCCCAGCTCCCAGGGATGACCTGAGATTGTCCTAAAGCAATAACAGAGTCCTGTTTCCCGTGGCCAACAATTCATCTACACAGACATGTGACCCATTCTGGCCCATGGGCCAAACATAGGAGACATGTTGCTGTCCATTATGAGGAACAACTAGGCTAGATGGTTTGGCACCTACCACTTACTACCTCTGTGACCCTGGGTAAGTATTTATCCCCACTGTACCTCAGTTTCCTGAAGTATAAGCTGAGTATAAGCACCTACCTTAGAGGGTGATGTGTTTGTTCATCAAAGGCCTGACCCATAATAGTCACTCAACAAACCCCAATTGTTATTATCATTGGTTTTGGAAACCAGATCTCAACAAAGGTGAATGTCATCTGGCATATCATCAGAGGAAAGCAGGAGAGTGCAAGAAAAATAAAATCCACTCAAGTAAGAAACACCAAAAAGAAATTAAGATATTTAGCAAGGGCTGGGGATGTGGCTCAAGCAGTAGCGCGCTCGCCTGGCATGCGTGCAGCCCCGGTTTGATCCTCAGCACCACATACAAACAATGATGCTGTGTTCGCCAAAAACTAAAAAATAAATATTAAAAATTCTCTCTGTCTCGCTCTCACCTCTCTCTTAAAAAAAAAAAAAAAGATATTTAGCATGAGTTGCTTAGTTGAATCATGAGTGCCAAGATACTAAACAGTTTTGGAGACAACGAAGAAAAGTTTTAACGAGTAGCATAGTTGAGCATCTACCCTCTGCAGGCACTGTGGGAAGCATCCATTGCTAATTCTATTAGTAATTCTTCCAGTTGCTATTACTAACTTAAAACTTATCCCCAAAACTTAGAAGTTTAAAACAAAAACACTTGAATTATACCCACAGATTCTGTAGGTCAGGAATTCTCATAGGTCACAGCAAGAATGGCTTATCTCATGCCCAGTGCTAGGACAATACAACAGTCAGGGAATGTGTCATTTGCAGGCTTGATCCCCCACCTTTGTGCACCTGGGCAGGGATGATGGATAAACCAAGACCACCCACCACAGCACCTACATGCACCCTCTCTGGGCCACTTGGCTCTTTATACCATGGTGGTCTCAGGTGAGTCGAGCTTCTTAAAACTCCTGAGGGTTCTGAGGGCCAGTGTTCTAGGAAACAGTGTAGAAGATGCATGACCGTCATGACCCAGCCTCCAAAATCACACAAAGAGTTACTTTTCTCATCCTCTTCTGATTACAGATGGGACCTGAGGGAAAAAGACATAGATCTGGTCCCCTAAAAGGAGGAGTGTCAGAATTTATGGACATGCTCTAAAAACCACAGTTACTTCCCCAGTGTTATCCTCCATGTCTTCTTTGCCAGTAAAACTGCAATTTGGAGTAGATGAATAGCAATGTACTCAGCCCGATGAATCATAACAATTCCATTCCATTTTGCCAGTAACTTTTTATGCTAGGATCCCTTAAAAGGGGGTTAGGGTTGTACATCAGCAGTAGAGCACTCGCCTAGCATGTGCAAGGCACTGGGTTTGATCCTCAGCACCACATCAAAATAAATAAATAAAAATAAAGGTATTGTGTCCAACTACAACATATATATATATTAATCCCTTTAAAATAAGAGTGGTTATGTTACCCATCTCTGACCAATGAGACATAAGGAAAAATCTGTTTAGGGATAAGGGGAGCTCTCAGAAAGTGTTTTACTTTCCTGATAAGTAAGCCAGACCTCGGCTGGAGGTATAACTCAGTATTAAAGCAATAACATAGTATGTATTATACCTTGGATTCAACCTCCGACACTGAAAAAAAGGAAATAAAAATTAAAAAGACATGATCATTACTAATATTTCTCCCTTTATTTTTTCCTTGAATACACACATAATGCTGGAGCTGTGACAACCATTTTGTGACCATGTGGCAACAAGTATGAAAATGAAAATTCAACACACTGAAGATGAAGGGCAGAACATATAAAGACCTTGGAGCTTTGATTTTATCATTGACCAGATGACCAAATGCCAGCTCCACTTACCTCCAGATTTCTTTGTTTTGCAAGAAAAATCAACTCCAATTGTTTAAACTAATATCAATCAGGTTTTTTCTACTTGGCAGCTGAAAGCCTTTCCAGCAGCTACAAACTCATAATTTCATTTAGCTCTCATAATTAATGAATTAGGCATTATTCATTCATGCCTATGACCTCCGTTTTACAAATCAGAACTTGGGGAATATTTCCAAGGTCACAGAGCTAGACAGTAATGCCAAAATTTGACCCCAGGGACAATTTCATAAATCCAAAGATTCCTTGCTGCTCACAGTGTGGTCTCTGAACTGGGAAGATCAGCATCTCCTGGGAGCCTGCTAGAGATGCAGAGTCTCTGGCCCTCCTCCAGATATACCAAGCCAGAATGTGCAATTTTACGGGACCCACCTGCCTACATGACCCTAGGGAAAAAACAAGGACCCTCAGTTAAACCCACAGGAGTTCAGATTTCAGCTCAAAGAAAATTTAAAAATTGTAAATAATTCTATTTCCTTCCTTTCAAGAAGGAAAGGACCTGCTTGCAAGTACTGAGTTCCCCATCCCTGGTGGCATTCAACATCAACAGAACACCTACTACAAGGGATGCTGTGGAGATATGCGATGAAGGTCTTTTCACTACTGTGATTATTCCCATTGACTCTTCTGTGCCCAAAACTGTACCCTCAGAGATATCCCTAGATGTCACAGCTCTGTCTAATGAAGGTCTTTCCAAAGTCCCTAGCAAATACAAATTTCCAGAGTTCTGTGGGTAGTCCGCCGTGCTAAGTCCATGATGCTAGGAGATGAGGTTCTGAGGGGTGGCGCTGGGTCCCAGGAAGCAACCCAGCAGGGAGCAGAGGGGAGCATTAGGGCTGCAGGTGGGTAGGATAAGCCACCCCAGGGCAGTGGCTGCCAGTGGTCCGGGAAGCAACCTTTGCACCACTGCGTTTTGATACCACCTGCCGCTGGGTTTGCGGCTTCCCTCCGCTTTCTCTGCGGGTTCCTCATCCCTGACTGAGCCCCAGGCAGAAGCTGTGAACTCTGGAGCAGGCTTTGGAAACATACACATGTAACCACATTCTCACCCTTTTGAATTTAATTCCACAGTATAATTAAGCACATATACGGCACACGCACGGCTATAATACCAGCTGTCGGTTCAATTTGGAAGTGTGCATTAAACAAATCCGAGGAAGAAGCAACAATCTCTGAGCCTTAGGCCTGGGGGAGGAGCCAATCCAACAGGACCACAAAATGAACATTTACTGTGACACACTGCCACCCAGTGGCCACGGGGGGGAAATGTCAACACCAGGAAGCAGAGTATACTACGCAGCACCTTGGTCATCCTTGGTCCCTGCACACCTAGCAGATGCTCAGGATTTCTTTTTAACCAAATTGAATTGAATTACATTTAGTTGAGTTCAAATAAAGTGAAGTGAATGGAATGAGTATAAAATGGACACGGGGGCTGGGTTTGTGGCTCAGAGGTACAGCGCTCTTCTTTCATGCATGAGGCCACTGGGTTCGATCCTCAGCACTACATAGATATAAAATAAAGATATTGTGTCCACCTTTGACTAAAAAATAAATATTTTTTTAAAAAATGGGCATGGCTGTGTCAGATCAGTGACTAGGGGATAAATTTATTAGTCCTAAGCCATGGCAGTACTCTATTACATTTTAAATCAAAGAGAAGCATCCTCTCTGCACCTTGCATTAAGGAGAAAGAGAATTTTATCAGAAAAGAGGGTGAAAAGTCAAACTGTAGTCTTGACTACATGATCAGATGTGGTCTACGAGGTCTGCAGTATGAGCCTTTTTTCTGACACGTTGCAGATAGGCCAGCCTTCAGTAATTTAGTGAGACCCTGGCTCAAAATTTAAAAAAAAAAAAAAAAAAAAAAACTTAAAGGGTCAAGGATATAGCACAGATTCAAAGTGCTCCTGAGTTCAATCCCCACTACCAAAAAATAAAAATAATGAATTTCAACAGAAATTATTTCACCATTTCCTCTATTAGGATTTTTTGGTGTTATTTTTGTACCAGGAATTGAACCCAGGGGTGTTTAGCCACTGTACCACATCCCCAGCCCTTTTTTTATGTTTTATTTAGAGACAGGGTCTCACTGAGTTGCTTATGGCCTCACCAAGTTGCTAAGGGCAGGGACAGAGTCTTCTTTAAAATTAAAAAAAAAAAAAAACTGAGGCTGGCTTTGAACTTGTGATCCTTCTTCTTCAGCCTCCAGAGCCACTAGGATTACAGCTCTTCTATTAGTTTTGACACAGGCCTCCAAACTAGTGCTTCTGCCAATTAATTCAAGGCTTTTGCACCTAAGGGGGGCAATGACAGTCATAGCCCTCCAAGTCCTTATTTGCTTCAAAGAAAGCCTCCACTTTTTCTTCTGCTTTGTTTCTGTTTGATTTGGTCTGGTTTCTTCCTGGTTTTATGTACCCAGGATGTGGAATAAATATATAATGATGTGGAATAAAAATAACCAAAGTGCTTCACAGTTTACAAGCATCTCATTTGGGATTAAGATGACCCTGGGGTACTATTTTACAGATGTGGAAAACTGACACTCCAGAAGCCACCCATAGTCACATGAGTCGTCTATAGCAGCATGGGACACAGGCCCAGGTCTCCTCACAAGACCACGCCATCTTCACACCAGTGAGTGGGACACAGTGAAGACCCTACAGATTTCACTCACAAAGGGTTTCAACTGAGAAGGTGCTCTGAGGCCATATCTGGGACTCTTTTTGAGGAGTTTTGTCTTTGCCTTTTGCAGCATCTGCCCATGGAAGTAGATTCCTTCCTCAAAAGCTTCCGGCTGAGGGCTCCAGCTGTGGTTGGTGTCCCCTGCAAGCGTGTATCAGGCCCTCCAGTCTGACAGCCTGCTTGGCCTCTGCTGAATCACCGTCCTTCCTTCCCATTCCCCCATGTCATCTCCACCACAGCCCCTCAAAGCCACTGGAAGCTGTTAAGAATTTGGGCCCTTCACGGTTGTCTAGAAAACTATTTGCCAGAAATAAACTCCCAGAGAAGAGGTAGGACTCACGGGTGAGGATGGTCTTAAAGAAACACAATGGGCATTCTGGGGAGAAAGGAAGAGCAGGGAGCCTTTCTTGGGAAGAGCGTTTAAATTAAGATTTTCATTTACAACTTCAATGAGTCCAAAATGGAAGCAATTGCCACCATGAGAGCAGACTGTATCTGCATATTAATATCTTTACATTCATCTTACTTTTCATAAAAGACACACACACACACACACACACACACACACACACACACATCTACCACGGAAAGTGCTCTTCAAGAGAGTTCAAGGGTAACCCCTCTGAGGCTCTTCCTGCTGGCCCCTTCAGCAGGACAGAGTACCCCTCCCTCTCTGCTCCTGCCACCCCCCCCCCCACACACACACACCCTCCAATCACGGACTGCCCCATTTTGTTTGCCTCACTAACCCACCCGCTTCTTGAGACCCAGAACAGTGTGAAAGAATAATCTCCCCTTCAGAGATCAGAGAATAATGGCTAAGCCACCACAGGCTCACGGCGGTGTTCCAACACTGCACCGGACCTGATTCATAAGGTGGAAAACCAAACCTCTCATAGGTACCCCATCCTCCAGGTACATGCTTGTGGTCCTTGTCTAGCAAAGGCAATACCCAGCCCTGTGCCCTTGGAGAATGTCACAAAGGCAATGATAAAGGAGACTTCTTTTTAAAATGAGAAAGGGTCATCTGTCACCGCTGATTCCAAAGGATTTAGTTGTTAATGCTTAGAAAGCTCTCGTCCCTGAGGGCAGGGACAGAGCCTTCTTAAAAACAAAAAAAAAAAAAAATCTATCTGTGGTTCTTTTGGTTCTTTTTTGAAATAAAGGATTTGCTGGAATTTTATAGAACCCAATAAATAACTCCCTATGTTCCCCTTCTGAAATCCAAATCAAGCAAGAAATAAGGTTGAGGAGCCATGGTGAGGGAATTATAATAGCAATTATTAGCAACCCTTACTGTGTTCTAGGCACCACGAGCACTGAGAAACGTGTGTTAGTGAGCTTTGCATTGCTGTAACAAAATACCCAACAAGAACCGCTTAGAGGAGGAAAAGTATGAGTTCATGATTTCTAGGGTTCAATCCATATTCACCTGATCATAACTCTGGGCCCAAGATGAGGCACAAAATCAAGGCGTGGTGGAGCAAAGCCACAGAGTTCATGGCAGCCAGGAGCAGAGAGAGCTTGAGTGCAAGGAGCCAGGAATAATATAATTCCCAAGGGCATGCCCCCAGTGACACAGTTCCTCCAGCCATGCCCTACCTGCCAAAGTTACCACCCATTAATGCATTCAGATTATTAATCCACCAAATGGATTAATCTACTGATCAGATTAAAGCTCTCATAATCCAATCATTTCACCTCTGAGCGCTCCTGCATTGTCTCACCATGAGCTTTTGGGGGACACCTCACATCCAAACCACAACAATGTTAAATCATTTAAAAGCATATCCCACACTCCACAGGATGGAAAACTGAAGTACAAGAGTAGAATCATTTGCCAAGGTCATGCACCCACTAAGTGCAGAACCAGGATGCGTTCCTGGCAGTGGTGGCATTGGTCGCCATGGTCCCACTTGTAATCAACATGCCGCGCTGCCTCCCAGACACCTGACACTGTGGAAGCTGGTCAGCAGCAAACCTGGCCCTCTGGCCAAATGGGCTTGCCAGAACATGCCCTAAATTGAAATTTATCCCCCCACAAAACTGCAAGCCTCCCTGTACAAGGTTAGAATTCTCTCCTTTACAGAAAGCAGAAAAGTGTGCTATTGGTGGGACTGGCTACTCGGTTTGCAAAGATCGATGCAAAAGGGAAATTTTAAAGAGTTCAAAAGTTGTTAGAAATTTTAAACAGACAATAGCAAAGCATGAAGCCAAGGCCCTTCTGAGTCCAATATCCTGTCCAGTCACACAGACCAGACACCCACGAAGTGGAGAGAAACTCAGGGAGCGCTCCAAGGAGCACATGGGCTCCTTCTCTGATCAGAGAAGTCTCCCCTGCAGGGCAGGGAGCCAGGCTGCTGAGGGCATGAGGAGGGAATGGCATACACACCTCTGAGCTTCTACAAGTAGAATGAAAATTCCTCCCCTCAACAGACAGTGAAGAATGGGGAAGAAAGGTTCCTCCATTCAGGGGCCTTATTTGAGCGGGTGGTGAATGTTGTGCACATGAGCAGTACATTTCACACGCCCTCCCATGGGAGTCACAGACGCCTTGGGTGTATCTCTGCAAGTGTTCCTGCCGCCTCAAACACAAGGGATGAGCACACACGCACGCACACACACACACACACATGCTCACACCTATATGTATGTGTGTATATATATCCATGCACACACACACACACACGCACGCACATATACACACACCTGTATATATCTACACATACACACACATACACAAAAGACCCCCACCGGGTCCCTTCCAGCTCTCCAATTTCTTGGTTATGACCATCACAACTTAATCCCCGGCTGATCTTCCTGAAGCTTTAATCTCAGCAGGACTCTATCTGGCTCAGAATGAGTCAGCTCATTTTCTTCCACAGGTAAAGGTCAAGCTGCCCCCATTATTTGTGCACAGGAATCTTCAGTCTCTGTCACCCATGGCTGTCAATCCAGAGGACTGGATTTACACTCAATGTGGTCTAGGTTCTCATTAACCTTGAAGTGTCTCCTCCTACACAGAGCTGGTGACATTTAAAATCCTATCAAAGTAGTCTAAAACAACCACCAGATTGAACGTTTAGGGGATAAAATAAATGATCCATAAGCCCAGGATGAGAAAGAAATAAAAACAGGCCTTAAAGAAGCAAAGTCTCCAATGAATGCATCACAACACATAATTCTGTGTTAGTCTCTATCTGTGGTATGCCTGGAATTGAGTGATAGTCATCGAATTTAACCCTTCAAGTATAATTATAGTTCTGCAAGTCACCTTGAAAATGGCCACCAATCAAAATTTCCAAGAAAGTGAATTTAATGTTTAGTAGATTTTCAGAAATGTTATAGACATTCCAAAGACTGAGGTCTTATTTAAAATTTAAAAAAATAATTCACATGGAACCTTTCAAAATAAATTGATTTCCCTATACAGTCAGTTCTCCATATTTGTGAGTTCTGCATCCAACAGATTTAACCAACCTTAGGGTGAAAATATTTGTAAAACAAATTTGAACATATATTGAACATATAGAAACTTCCATATAGGACCTTTCAAAATAAATTCATTTCCCTATAAAGTCAGTTCTCTATATTTGTGAGTTCTGCATCCAACGGATTCAACAAACTCTGGTTGAGAATATTTGCAAAACAAATTTGCACATATATTGAACATATAGGAACTTTTCCCTTTATAATTATTCCATAAATAAGACTAACAACTACTTAAGTAGTAACTGTGTTATTAGAAATAATTTAAAATATGTAGGAGGGGCTGGGGGTGTAGCTCAGTGGCAGAACACTTGTCTAGCATGCACAAGGCGCTGGATTTGAACCCCAACACCAAAAATAAAGAAAGTATACATACAGGAGTATGTATGTAAGTAATATGCAAATACTGTGCCATTTTATATAAAGTAGTTGAGCATCTGAGGATTTGACGTCCACAGGGGTCCTGGAACCAACCCCCTAGCTACCCCATAGCTACTGTATTTTCAGACTGCATCAGATATGACTCTCTGCCCAGCCAGGCTGATGTGTAATGAGCATTATTTATACTCCTTCATTAGTTGAAAATCTATTGAGAACCTACTGTGTGTCTAATGATGTGACAGGAATGAGGAATCTGAAGATAAATAAAACCTGGGTTCTCTCTCAGAGAGCCACCGGTGCAGCAGAAGAGACAGTCACATGGGAATGCGGACTGTGAGAGCCGCACATACCCACTGCGTGTTCTAGGAGGACAAAACAGGTCTGACAGAATCTGGAAGATATTTCAACAGAAGAGAATGTTCCAGGCAGACAAAAGGATGTCAGAAGAAATGGAGGGGTGCAGATAAGCAGGCCAACGGAGGGGGCGGAGGGGGGGACTCCAAATGCAGTCCTACACTGTTAGAAAGATAAGTCCGGATCCCGCCAGTTTCTAACCTCATGACCTTGAGTAGCTCACTTGCCCCTCAGTTTCTTTGTCTGTACATTGGGATAATCACCCCTAACCATTAAATCACCACTACAAGGTTCTAATGCAAAGTGTATATGAAAGTAACTTGCAAACCTGATGAGCTATACAAATGTCAGTTGTACTTTTATATCAAACCTACGGCAATTGTGCATCACTTAACTACAGGAAAACACTCTGATAAATTGTGCAAACATCATAGAATGTAGTTACACGGACTAAGATGGCTATGATGTCACCAGGCAATATAATCTTATGGGACCATCATTATATATGCAGTCCATTCTTGACTAAAATAACTATTTCTCTTTTCTCTTAATCATGAAAGCATAGACTCTCGGAATGGCAGCAAAAGAAGGGATCCTGTAGGTCGCCTGTTAAGATAACAAAACTGAAGGCTCTAGAGACAGCTGTCAGCTACAGCTGTCAGCTACAGCGTCAGTGTGAGCAGGATGATTAGCACAGACACCATTTTTGATTCCTTATCTGCCTCCTGGGCATGACACTTTATGTATCATGCCTCGTTTACAACCCCTTGCAATCAGCACAATAATGATCTCAATGTGGAAGAGGAAGAAACCAAGGCTTGGAGAGGTTAAATAGCTCGTCCAGCAACTCAAAGCTAGTAACTGCAAAAGACATTTGACCCCAAACTCTTGACATTCTGATACAAGTCCTCTTTCTGCTTTTCTTTTTCCTCCTTTCTCCTCCTTTACTTCCTTCTTTGACATTAAAGTAGGCCCACCATTTGCAAGAATAAATTTTTCCAGGAGGAAGTGAAGGGAAGAAAACTGGTAGACAGGCCCCAGCTGCAAGCATCTGAGCACAGGCCTCTCGTCGCCAGGAGAACACCACAAGACTCTGGAGAAGTCTGACACCTCTCTCAAGAGTTAGAGCTCAGCTCTGGAAGCAGAAGCTGCACAGTGGGAGCTCCAAGAAGCAGCAGGCAGCACTGCCTGTGTGGAACCTTCCCTGACCCATTAGCCTTAACATGTGAGTCTCATCCACAGGGGAGAAGCAGGCAGAGGGCCGCAGCAACACTGGCTCTCCAGCTTCTCAATCCTCTCAGCTAACCCTCCCCTTCAGCAGGCTCAGTTCCTTCCCTTTGGATTATTTGCTTTCTCCTAATGGACTCCTTTTTGCTGGTCCTCCCACTTTTTACTTCTGGAATGGAATCATTGCCTCCTCTTATTACATCCTAACAGACATTGCTGGGTGGTGGGAGATAATTTAAATACCTTTGCTTCCACCGTTGCCTTTGAAAGGTAAAGGGACACAAGGCCGTCCCTTCATTAAAAGTCCCTGTTTTCTTTTTTTTTTTTAATATTTATTTATTTTTTAGTTGTAGTTGGACACAATACCTTTATTTCATTTATTTATTTTTATGTGGTTCTGAGGATCGAACCCAGGGCCTCACATGTGCTAGGCGAGCACCCTACCGCTGAGCCACAACCCCAGCCCCAAAACCCCTGTTTTCAATGGTGTTTTATTGAGTCATAAAGAAGAATGAAATTATGGAATTTGCTAGTAAATGGATGGAATAGAGAATATCATGCTAACTGAAATCAGCCAGATTCAGAAAGTCAAAGGTTGACTGTGTTCTCTCCTACATGGAAGCCAAACCAAAATAAGGCACAAGAGTAAACATGGATATAAGGGAATCCCATGAAAATAGAAAGGAGAGCATGGTATTGAGAAAGGGAATAGAGAGGGATAATGAAAAAACAGGAAAAGGAAGAAAGAGTGGAATGAAATTGTCCAAATTTCATTTGGACGTACCACAGTGAATTGCACCTTTATGTGAATCTCTAAAGCACCAATTTAAAAAGACTATAAATGAGCAGAAGGAAAACCAGTAGAATAGAAGATGGGGAGTAGGAGGAGAGGAAGCACCGGATGCTGAAGTGGAGCAAATTATATTCCATGCATGTATGATTACATCAAAATGAACCCCAATAATATGTATAACTATAGTGCAATCATTAAAAACATTTTAAGAGCCCTGTGTTTCAAGAACTAAGCTCGGGCACCATTATAGAATTTTGTGTTATGGTTTGGGTGTGAGGTGTCCCCCAAAGCTCATGTGTGAGACAATGCAAGAGGGTTTAGAGGAGAAATGATTTGGTTATGAGAGCCTTAATACAATCAGTGATGGGATTTACTGAGAGGTGGGTAGGTTGTGGCTGGAGGAGGTGGGTCATTAGGGGCGTGCTCTGGGGTATATATTTTGTATCTGGCAAGTGGAGCTCTCTTTGTCTCTCTGTTTCCTGATCATCATGTGAACTACTTCCCTCCACCACCCTCTTCCACCACGATGTTCTATTCTGCCTCACCTTGAACTCTGAGAAATGGAGCCGCTGTCTATGAACTGAGCCTCTGAAACTGTGAACCTCCAAATAAGCTTTTCCTCCTCTAAAATTGTTCTTGTCAGGTGTTTTAGTCACAGCAACAAAAAAAACTGACTAAAATATTTTGTAAATAAGCATGGGTCCAGCAGAACACAAATCAAAAGAGAAAATCAAATTGATAAGCTGAAAGTAACTGAGCCATAATTTGGGTGCCATTGTCTCCAAGTTCCATTTGGGCCCTGCAGGAGGACAGGTACCTCTGGGGATACACTGGACTTTAGCATTGACTTTGCAGATAATCTGCTTCAAGTTCTGACAATTGCTAGGTTTAGACCACTAAATTCTAAGCCTCCTGTAAGTAGGGCTCATCAGTACAAGCCAGACCCTGGCATTGAATAGTTCCCAGTGGATGTTTATGGGATAATGAATGAAAACATTGAGTGTTCTAACAAAATTATAAATATATCATGAAGGACAATCATGAAGCCACACTCCCCACCAAGAATTTGGATCTGCCTTCTGTCAATGACACGGCATCAGTATGCAAGTCATAATCTGTGAGGATGGACTCTAACAAAATTTAATTTATGACCTAGGGAGAGACATTATTTACATCCTACATGCCAGTTCCATTCAAATGACTGCTTCCCTGGAGTGCTGTGCAGATAAGGATTTTTTTGCCCTCTTTTGAGCCCAGTAGGTAAGTCATGATCAATTAGTAATGTCTGCCTTGCACACAGCAGGAGACTGATGGCAAGGTCAGCATATATTTGCCATCCCTTTGTTTACACGTCCAAAGAGCTATTAATCAGAAGTGGGATGGATCAACCACAGAAGTATGGAGAAAAGAAAGCCATGGATCCAGATGTGGACACAGCCCAGGGAGCCCTATGGCAGGTGTTTCTTTAATGGGGAAGAACACAAAGCAGAACCCATATCATTTAATACTCACCACCTGAGCACTGAATCCATGTGTACCAAGCAAACTCCGATTTGCTTTCCTAAATTGTTATGCCTTCAGGGAAAGAATAATCTGGGTCAGGATATGCTCAGAGTCCAGTGGCCAGTTCCCTTGACATTTACAGTTCTCAATGGAGATGAAGAAGATGATTTTCTGGTTTTATTCATTACTCTCTTTCTGAGTGCCAATCCCAGAAAGATGAATCAACACTCAGGTGCCCTTGGCCAACCAGGTTTCTGAGTTTGCAAAGCTGAGGACTAGATCCTGGACTGTAGTAAAGTCCTCCTGAATGCCAACAAAACCTGAACGTTGACAACTCACACACTAAGAAGGTAGAGCACATCATTAAATCATTAGCATATTTCTAGGAACTGGGTCAGCAGGTCAGCTGAGTTCTGAAGGTGGGGCCAATATATTATGTATTTGAATGAGAACAGAATGGACATAATGTTTTTAATGCCTGGAGCATGAGAGGCCCAGATGGAGCCTGTGAGCTCTTCAAGGGCAGATACCATGTCTTAATTTATGTTCACATCTATCCTCAATGTCATCACTGCCCTGAGATGTGGCAAGGGCTCAATATTTGTTGCATGAATGAGTTGATTGAATAGGCAGCAGAAGTTTTCTGAAGTGTTGAGCAAGGAGCTATTTGGATAAGAGAAAGAGCCTGAAAAGCCAACAAGAGATGCTAGCAACAAATCACCAGCTTTACAATGTCACCTTGAGCTTACCCAGCCAGTTTAGAAAGTTTTCCTGTTTGATCCAGCAATAACACATTCATACAACATAGTTGACCCTCTGCCTGTGCTATTCATTTGCCCACAATGGTCTTGCCACTCTACATATGGACACACACACACACACAATTCGCATGATTGCTTCTTCAACTGTCACCTCTTCAGACACAACTTTTCCACCTGCTCAAATTCTTCTCCTCCCACTCAATTATCCTCTGCCTCAACTTCTTTTATATTTCCTTCATTTATCACCACATGTAATTACCGTAAATGTTTTTAATTATTTTTATCTCCTCCCCTGTATACTCTTATATACCATTGTATCCTCAAGTGCCCAGCGTAGTCTACTATGTAATCAATTTCTGGTCATAGTAGATGCCCAGAAAGTATTTGTAGAATAAATCAATGAATGAAAAGTCCTGTACCGACTGCCTCATTGGTACAGCACACTAGCCTTTTATGTGTCAGGGTTCAGTGGAAGGAAACAGAAGCCACAATTCCAGTTATTTTAATTCAAAGGGATTTAATCCAGGGAAATTGACTCATACAAGATTCTTCAAAGGCTGGAAGAATAGGGTGTAGGCTGAGCCTCCACAAATGATGACAGTCAGAAGGCCACCCCTAAAACAGTGGAATGCAAAGACATATACCACTAACCGTGTAGAACAAGGATAGGGAAGTTATCACAGCTGCGACTGCCTGCCACCACCCTCAGAACCAGACAGGAAGCACCAGAACACTGCTGCAGAGTGGGGAAAGCTCTCTGTGACTGGACTTACTGGCACAAACAGCCAAGGAGGCAGGGAGATGCTTCTACCTATGCCCATCTTCCATATCATGAGCTGTCGGATCTAGATGGAGAAACCTAAATGGCATTTGGAAACCTAGCTGCGAGGGAGTCTGGGAAATGGGGTGTGCTACTTTCCAGCTTGTGTAGCTCAGGAAGGCATCCTGACCATCCTGACCAAAATGGAAGGAGCTTCCTCCGTGACGCCTGACCAAACTCCCCAAGCCAATGTTAATGCTACTGTTTATGCATGCGCACCCATGCACGTGCGCACACATACACACACACACACACACACACACACACACACACACCAGAACGTTTTTGCTTCCATCATGGTACCGACCAAACATATTCTAAGGACAAATTTACATGTCTATTTCCTTGAAGACTGTGAAACCCTCAAGATCAAAGACAGCCTCTTATTCTTCTCACCAACATAATTGTTCACTGTACTTAACTAATAGAAGGTAAAATCAATAATCAGTTTATTGGTTTAATAAGCATAGAGTGCTGGGCTCTTGACACCAGGCCAGTGCTCTTTCCACTATACCACCCTGCTTCTATCCAATTTTTCCTAAAACCCACTGATTTTGTTATTCGCTTACACATTCAGGCAAAAGAAATCTACTGAACACCTGCAACACATCTGGGCTTGGCACAGGAGATGTGAGAATGAGCAAGAACAGACCCAGTCTCAGCTCTCATGGAGATTACCGTCTAGTGCAGGAGACGGATATTAATTAATTGCTCACACAAATAAATGCAAAGCTATAACGACGGTGACAGCACCACCAAGAAAGGTGCACAGTGGTATGGGGACAGATGATAGAAGATTTGAGCTGTTCAGAGACATCAGGGAAGACTTACCTACAGCAGGGATGAGAACAGAGGTCTAAATGGTAACAAGTGCTACACAGTGCAGAAAGGGTAGGAAGAGTGGAAGAAATACAAGAGTGACGATGGTAACAGGTGGGCCTAGGAAAGAGCAAGGAGCCAGACCCCGCAGGACTCAAAGATCAAGTGAAAGATGTTTTCTTTATTTGTGTGGAGGAGAGGGGATGACATGCTTACTAGTGTACTTCAGAAAATTTCAGTGGGAAAAATAAATTAAGACATAGAATTCATGCATTCAACATCCCACAGTGCCCTGTGGGGTCAGACACAGACATGGAGAGCTGAGCCATCCAATAGCAGCCCCCAGCCACACTCTTCATCCATCTTTTCAAGACTGAATCATATTTGAAACATCATATAGATGTATGCTACACACAAGAAAAACACACATTTCCAAAGACCACCTTAGAGAGAAACAGCTTGGTTTATCATTCACATACAGAGAGATAGAGAGAGGTTTATATTAGCTTTTCCCATTTAATTGATTTTGCAGAAAGAAATTTAAAAGGCATTGGGATTGGAGGTTTCCTTTGAACTAACATCAAACCACCAGACCTGCTAAGGAAGGTTCAGCCAGGCTTTGATACGCCTCGGCACACAGAGAGCACGCCTCTGCTTTGGACGTGCGAATGGGGGGGAAAAAACATACTCTGCACCCAGAATCACTCCTTATTAAAAATAATTAGTGGAGATAGTGCATAAGTCACTTTTAAACTCCCCATTTTCTCTAATTATCCTCTTAAATACACACCAAGACGGATTCACTAAAGACTATTTGAGATATTTTGGAAAATACCTTTTTAATCTGCTCAACAAAAGCTTAAGCAAGAAATTGTTTGTTCTCAAACCAAACAAAATCATAATTAAACTGACTTTTTTTTTCCTTGTTTTTAAGTCTCCCTCCTTTTCATTCTTAAACTTTGTCATGTTTTAGCCGAAAATGAAATGTATTGCTCCGCTTGAAAGATTAAAACATAAAAAAATAAAAAATAAACATTTTATTAGGAGGCATAGATAGATCCACAGCCACCAGCAAATTCTGGTGGGGTTTTATGTATTTCTCTGGTGATTCAGCAGAAATTCTGCACAAAGCAGAAAAGCAAGCCTTGCCCATAAGTCAATACCAATGAAATCAATGCCAATTAAATCCATTTTATGTTCACGGTCATTCTAACCTGGCTGCCCTCCTTCCACTGAGGTGACCTGGACAAGTCATTAAACCTATCTGAGGTTTGCTTACTTTTGGTTTGCTTACTTTTCTTTCCTTTTTTTTTTTTTATTATTATTTGTTCTGATTAGTTATACCTGATCGTAGAATGCATTTTAACACATTGTACACAAATGGAACATAACTTCTCATTCCTCTGGCTGTACATGATGCTGAGTCACACGAGTAGTGTAATCATACCTGTACATAGGGTAATAATGTCTGCCTCAGTCTACCGTTGGTTTGCTTATTTTCAAATGGAAATAATAAATTAAGTTTAAGAAGGGTTTCAAAGCAAAATCAAGGTTACTGAGCCTTTATTTAATTTTTTATTGTTTTTATTCATTCCTTTTAGATATACATGACAGCAGAGTATATTTTGACATATTACACCTTCATGGAGGAAAACTTGTTCTAATTAGGCTGAGCTTTTATTTCAGAAGGAGACTGAATGGTCCAGCTTGCCCAGAGCCACAGTACACTGGCCACACTCGCCCTTAGCACATTTCTCTCCTGTTCCGTGGAAAATGCTTCGGGTGCATTCCAATTCCCCAACTCCTGTATCACCAGTTGATCGCTCTCTGCTCTATTTTTTCAGGGTCTTTTATCTCATCAGATTATAATCATTTGTTTATATCACTGTCTTTCCCAAATGGATAGCTGGTTCCCTGGGGCGGCAAGGATGTCTTGTTCATCCCCATAGCCTTAGCAAATTTCCTGACATAAAAATCTGCATTGACTGAATACATGTATGCATGGTAATATGTCATAAGCTTAGTATAACTGTGCAAATTAGAGGGAGACTAAAAATTGTAATTCCGTGGAATAAGTGATCTCTGTTGTACGACAATAAGACCCTCCTTTAGGCAAATCCATTCCTTCTCCAGTCACCCTCTGTCTCTCTTGTTCTCTGTTGCCCTTTGTTTCCATCATAGAAATGAGCACAATTAATGACAGTTTCCTCTTGTTTCTGGTTTTTTTCTCCACTAGGACTTCCCGATGGTCAGAATTGTGTCTCTCTTGCTCATTGTGGAGGCATAGCTCCTACCAGGTGTTCAAAAGATATTTGTTTAGGAAATGAGTGAAGCCAGCCCGTAGGAAATAATCTGCCTCATAAAATCTCTGCATTCCATCAGCTACTTACGTTACATTTCCAAAGGGCTTCAGGAAAACCAGAAATTCAGCCTTTTGGAATCTACAACGGGTCCAATAAATGTCTCTCTCTTCCCTCCTCTGGAACAAGCTGGGAATTGAAACAAAGGGGTTTGTAGTTAAAGAATCAAAATTTACCTTTATTCACAATCAAGATGAAATTGAAGAATTTAGCAAATGACCCCATGGTGCTAAATCATTTAACCTCTGGAAGTCTCTGCTTGGGGGTGAAGGTGCTTCACTTTAAAAATTATGGCAGTAGCCAGGCGCGGCAGCACCCGCCTGTTATCCAAGCAGCTAGGAAGGCTGAGGCAAGAGGATCATGAGTGCAAAGCCAGCCCTCAGCAACTTAGCAAGGTCCTCAGAAACCCAGTGAGACCCTGTCTCTAAATAAAATATTAAAAAGGGCTAAAGGGGCTGGGGTTGTAGCTCAGTGGTAGAGCGCGTGCCTTGTACGTGTGAGGCACTGGGTTTGATCCTTAGCATCACATAAAAATAAATAATAGTTTTTTTTAAAAAAGGCGGGGGAAGGGCTGAAGACATGGCTCAGTGGTTAAGCACCTCGGGTATTCAATCACTGATATCAAAAAAAAAAATAAAAAATAAAAAATAAATAAAATTAAAAAAAAATATATATATATATATATCGCATTTTTTTTTAAAGTTATGGAATACTGTAAACAGCTCATCCCCAAGAGTGAGGACAGAAGGGCTTGGTCACCTAGGATTGCATACAGGAGATGGTGCTCCACCTCCAGCAGAGAGTGAGGGAATATGAACCTTGCCTTTATCAGCAGAAGTCACAACACAGGATGGCCCTTTCTGGAATATTCAAGGTCCCCTGAGTTGAAATCGTTCTTTTCCTGGATCGCTAAAGATCCTGGGGAAATCTCCAGAAGCAATACTCTCTGGTCGGCAAAGCAAGATAGAGGAAGACAGAGAACAAAGAAGAAATTCTTAATGTCCTTTAAGAATGTTTCTTCAAGGGCTGGGGTTGTGGCTCAGCAGAAGAGAGCTCACCTCGATCACCCCGGGTTCGATCCTCAGCACCACATAAAAATAAAAAAAATAAAGGTATTGTGTCCAACTACAACTAAAAAACAAATATTAAAGAAAAAAAAAAAGAATGTTTCTTCAAATGCCAAAAGGAGAAACTCTGAAAGGCACTTTCCCCAGACCTCTCAAGCTACTGGGAGCAGAGCTTCTACAGAGAAGCTAAGGAGAATTATATCTCTTGGACAAAACAGGAAAATAAAAAAAATTAAAAAAAAAAAAAACTCAAAAAATCCAAAAATAAATAAACAGGAAAATCCAAAATGTTTGAACATTTTGCCTTTTCAGGTACCTATCTTTTGAGCTCAAAGGAGAAAAGTAAAGAAGGAGAAAGTCCTGCTAAGTATTTTTTTTTAATTTCTGTTTTGATTTTCCCTTGTGTTGAGCAAACTCTTGTGTTACATCCCAGCCTAGAACAAATCTTCTGGGCGGAATGATAAATCAGGGATTGTAATGAAAATCACTATTGACCTTTAAAAGGGCACTGTCTATATTTTCACACTGTGTTGTTTGAAATGTCGACTTAGAATCAGCAAAATAATATGCCATCGATTTCTCCCCCTGACTCTTATAACAGAGCTTGAAATTGACCTGGAAACTATTGGTACGAGCTTTCTCATTACTGTTTCAACATCATCGGAAATGGTGATTAATGATTCAGGGCTGGGAACAGCGTGGTTAGACCTTGTAATTACTTGGTGCATTGTATCCAAGCAGCCACTAGCTTATCGTATTGGAACCACCCCCCAGAAGTGGGTGTGTTTTAATTTTCATGTGGTAAAACTTTGTGGTTCCTCATTAAAAGCAAGAGGAGAATATTACTTTCTTGTATTATTGTTTATCCCGTTTACCATCCTCCCTTTTCAATTAAAGTTAGCCCTCCATATCCATAGGTTCCACATCAAAATATTCAAAACGTTTGCATCAGTACTGAACATGTACAGACTTTGTTTTCTTGTCTTCCCTAAACAATAACAATAGAACTGCTATTTACATAGCAGTGATATTGTACTAGCTATTATAAGTAATCTAGAGATGATTTAAAGTATACAAGAGGATGTGCATAGATGATATGCAAATACTGTGTCATCTCATATAAGGGACGAGAGCACCCATGGATTTTGGTATCCATGGGTGTCCTGGAATCAGTCCCCTGAATATAATGAGGGACATTATTTCTCTTCCCTTTCTTAATTTGGGTCTCTCTTGCAATTCATTGTAGTTTTTTTATCCCCTTTCTAAGCTCCCTGTTTTCCCTCCAATTTCATAATCTGTCTCCCTATAATTAGCTGATCTCTTTGCTCTTTTTTCTTTCCTTGTGATTGGCAGTATGGAATGTTTCCCCCTGGCCTGCCTTTATCCTCTTATGTCCTGGCCCGTGCAGGAAAGCTGGCCTGCGTACAGCCATCCCTTACTGCCACCTCTGCTTTGAATCTTGTGAAGAAAACCCAGCAAAACACAATCGATGGCTATAGACTTTCAGTTAAACATGGAAGCAGTGAGCCCAACCTCTCTTCATTTTAAAAGTAGTTAGGAGAAAAGGATGAATATTTTTCTCAGTTAAAAATAAGTAGCTTTTAGATGATGTGGCCTTTAAGCTGAATTGTTCTTAGGGTCTTCTTGTAGTCACTGTGCAAAAGCAAAGCGGTACTCAAGGTTTGGTTCTAATGTCAAGACTGACAATAGCACATATAGGTCCATTTAATTAATAAGTTTGGCCTAGGTCTGTTTCTGTAGTTGGGTGATAAATTTTGGCCCAAAGCAGCCTCCAGATATAGTGAACTGCAACCTAACTTTATGTGCTAGTAAATTATAACCAAACTTAAGAGTATACCATTGTAACTAAGCAACTGGATGTCAGCCAATCACTGCAGTTAAGCTGCAGCCAATCACAGGCTGCAAACTGATCAGGCCATCCTTGTATAAGGCCAATGCTGACTGCAGCCAGTCACCTTGTTTCTGTGTTACTTCCAATTCTGTCTGTACATAATCTGCACATGTGGTGGAATAGGGCATTCCAGCTAAGATCTGGAATGCATCTCAATCCTAGAAACTTTTTCTTACCCAAATAAACTTTGTTAAGTTTAACCCATCTCCGAATTGTTCTAACATACCAAAAGGATATTTAATAGGCTTATTGCTTGCATAATAGAAGTGTTCTTGGGAAAGTAGGGTAGCTTGAAAACCTAAGGAAAGGAACCTGGCTTGGGTTATATATTGTGATTAGGGATTGGAATTGGGGAGGGATGGGGTTCTCACAAGCTGGCAGGGATCATTAAAAAAGAAAAAACTCACTTGAAGTACTCAACTCTTCACAAGACATGATTTAAACAGAACAAAAGTACCCCTTTGCCCGAAGTCTTCTTTCTCAGGGCAACAAAGAGTCAGACACACACCAAAAGCTGTCCTTTAAATTTAAAAAATCAAATTTCCATCAGATTTATAACACTGAAGAAGGAGTATGCTCTGTGCATCTGGATTCAAGTCCCTCTTTTGTCTCTTTTGTGACCTTTAGAAAAGTATTCATTTCTGAGCCCGAGATTCTACGGGTGTTTCATGGGGGTAAATAATCATCAATTCTAAAATGCAATTTTTCCTCATGTTTTAGTGTCTGAAAACTGGGTCCAATTTAAGAACTCTATAAATGTTCTTGGCAGCATTCTGTTTTTTCCTAGAGGCACATAAAATTATGGTACATATTAGAATTGGGGGACATGATAGATGATGTAAAATGTGGTACTCTGTAGGCTGTGGTGAAGAAAGAAAAAGAAAGTATGAAAACATTAATTGTAAGTTCCCTATAAATATATGCCTATTTGGACCTCAGTACCCTTATCTGTAAAATGGAATTACTAGTAGTACTAACTGCATAGCACTGCTATGAGGGTCAAGCATTCAAAATAGTGTCTGACCCATAGTAGGAGCCCTTAACCTAGACCTTCCCTGATTCATTTGAAGTCAGGTTGTTTGTTGATTTATTCCCGAAACATTCGATGTTTGGTGTGTGCCTGCAGAGCTCTAGAGTTGTACTCAGCAGCTTTGAATTCTGGCTCTGCCACTGTCTAACTCTGAGCAATTTCCATAGATGCATTCAGCCTCTTCTTCTGCCTTTATGAAATGAGAATTGCAGTGCCTCCATCAGCAAATGTGACTGAGCATTACAGGGGTCAATGGAGAGAGCCTCATACTGTGCCCGGCGAGTGGAAATTTTCAGTCAATGCTACTTATTTTTAGTGAAAAATTATACTCTGGAGAAGCATCTGGACTAGCTAGAGATATGGCCTAGATGTAGAGAATCACAACATCACAAGGCAGGGGTAGCCCCTCTTCACACACTGCCCTTGTGCAAGCCCTATCCGTGCTCTTACGAAGAGTTGGATTAGCTCTCTGCTCTGAGGACATTTCCCACCATGAGGAACCATGAAGTGCCTCAGAGAGAGGACGTTAGGCAGGGAGCTGAACTGTGTTAGCTGATTTGTGGGAGGGCCCAAGGCAGGGGAGGCCTGTGCTGGGCTGGAGTGTCAGAAAATAAAACTATCTGATGACTACCTTCATTTACAGTTAGTGGGCAGGAGAAAAGAAGCCGGGCTAGAATTATCATTGAAGAAGAAGCAGTAGTGGCTCCTGTTAGCCAGAAGAGGGAGATGTTTAGTCATTTTTGTCGTTGAACAATTTCTGTTTTTATCTCTCTTCAGGCATAATTATAGAGTTGTCTTGATTTGTCTTGTTCCGTCGCATTCTTGAAAGTCCTCAGTTGATGGTAATGTTCTGCTTACATTCACCAAGGGAACAGCATGACCAAACTGGTAGCGATTAAGCCACCTACCAGCTATCAGCTGTAGGATGACAAACTGTCCCAGTTTTGCTGGGGAGGGGAGGATGGGGTGGGGGTGGGGGGCCTGGGACACAGGACTTTGAATGATAAAGTGGAAAGAGTGCCCGGAAAACAGGGTGGAGTTGCCCAGATGCCAGGGCTTCACCCCTTTGATTACATGTCCTGTGAATTATCTGACTTACACCTGGTGCTTTGTCTCAGTGTCTGTATGTGAGGAAGTGGTCTGCAGGTAGACAAGCCCTAGCTCTGTCATTTACTGACCACGTGACCCTGAGCAAGTTACTCAGTGTCTCTGAATCCTAGAGAAATTGGCTAAAGCTTGGACACACTTAAGTTGTCTTCCAGGAAAAGCCTCCAGGCCTTTCACTAATGATTCTTATGGTTTGGAACCAGCTTTTCAAGACTGGACAGGAGCCGATGCCATCATTGATGCCACAAGCTCAGAATCTCCTGCACAGAACATAACTCCCCCCTCATCCCACCACAGAATACTGTCTGCCAAGAGAAACATGTGCCCCTTCTCGCCATTTGCCATCCAATCAACCAGCAGTTCTCCTCTCTGCCTTCCTATGAATTCAATTACTACCAACTGATCAGAGAGACAGATTGGAGCTTATAGCCCCGGCCTCCTTGCTAGTCAGTCAGTCGCTCAATAAAGCTTTTTTTTTTTTTTTTTTCAAAAACCCAATGCTACAGTATTGGCTTCTACGCCAGGCAACAAGCCCTTGCTCAGTAACACTGGTGATGCCATCACTAGTTACCTTAACAAATCCTGCTCCCCAAATGCTGAAGTATAACACTAGAGAAGCCGGCCAAGGCAAGCCTAGAGTAGGAAGTAAGGAGCTTTATTTAAAGGACAGTAGAACAGACTTCTCCTCCCAGCTGGAAGAAGGGGAGTTCGTGGGATGAGGAAGTCCCTTCCCTTCTATACATCTTAAATTTTCTTTGCCCTTTTACATTCCTCTCCTTTATCTTGTTCATTTCCCCTCATTCTGTACATGTATAATCGGGAGATGACCAAAAGGTGGGAAACAGTGGGCTGGAGGGGCCAGGGAGGAGTGATTCAGGCAGGAAGGGGGACCAGGGAGAATTAATTAGCAATTCCTCTGCTGCTCAGGAGTTGCTTCATTAACAATTATTTAGGATGGGCTGTATAAGCTGGGCTTCAGGACATTTCCATCTCCCAGGGGAGTTTCCGATTTCCCTGACTCAAAATGGGACTCCATTTCTCCATCAGACCCGATTTACCTAGCTACACTAACTACCTGTCTGTAACTCTGGGTTCACTGGTTTCCTCCTTTCTGAAGTGAATTGGTACGAGCTTTGTGCAAAGGCTCGGTGAGATAATGGCATCTTCCACAATGCCTTGGAAGTTGCAAATGTTCCATTAACGTTGCGCCTCTTTCCTCCTTCAACTCCCTCCTCTGCCTGTTTCGGTATCAGCTTTGTGCCATTTCATGCAAAAGCCCTGGATTAAAAGTGGTATTTCTGAACCTTATTTTTATGTCTCCTAAGATGGCTCCGGGTACTTAAAAACACTTAAATTTCTGTTTGAATGGTGTTACTACCATTCCTTTTTCTTCTCTCCAGCATTGCTTTTTATTTCCTAAGTTTCTTTATCCACTTTTCTTGCAGGGAAATCAAACCTGCAGAGGCTGGGGATGTGGCTCAAGCGGTAGCACGCTCACCTGGCATGCGTGCAGCCCGGATTCGATCCTCAGCACCACATACAAACAAAGATGTTGTGTCCGCCGAAAACTAAAAAATAAATATTAAAATTCTCTCTCTCTCTCCCTCTCTCTCTCTCTCCCTTTGGAAAAAAAAAAGAAAGAAATCAAACCTGCAAGTAATGACAACTATAATAAACTCCGCATTTCCAGAGCACTTCATAGTTTATAAAATGCTTTACACACAGATACACACACACACACACAACAAGAATTAAAAACCTGAAATGCAAGCATTGTTACTCTTCTGTTTACAGATTAGCAAAGCGAGGCTGAGAGTAGCCATGTGACTGATTCAAGATCACGAGTCTAGTAAAGAAATAAAACCAACTCTGTCAGTCTCTGCTTAAAACAACTTTCCCCAAAGGCCCTAAACTAGACTCCAGTGGATCCCCATTCCTCGCATACCGGGGTCCCTGGAAGAGGCCTCTCGACTAGATGTTGCTATTGAGATGAGCAACTGTCATTTGTAATTTCCTGTGCTGTCCCCCAGGGTCCACAGTTTAATTTCACTTTAAATCCAGCTGGCTCTTGCCAAACCAATGAAAAAAATCCCATTTGAGGTGGAACTACTGAAATCAGATCCAGAGCTCTCTGCTTTAGCTCTCCTTCTGACTATCAATTCTGCATAAGCCCTGGCAGCTGGGCCCAGCTGGGACAGGGTAATTCTATCTTCCCTTCCAAAAAGGAATGCCAAATGAACTCACATGTGTCAACCTTTGGAATCTTTTACATAGCATAACCTAAGCAGAAATCACAAATAGGGTTTTGATATTTAACTCAGACTGGCACCAAAATATTTCCCTGTCTGGAGTTCTTCCATGAAAAAAGCATTTGTACTATGCAGATGGAGGGTGTGGGGCTGGACAAGGCCCAGGAATGCAAAATCAGCAGCCTCTGATCCTGCTAACTGAAGGGGTGTGATCCTGCTCACACCCCTTTGTAGAATAAGCAAAACAGGTGGAGTTTGTGGTAAGACAGAAGAGGCAAGGATTTGGATTCAGAAGAACCAGGTTCAAATACCAGTTCCCATGCTCACAGGGAGGATTGCTTAAGCACTTTGTCTCTCCTATGCACTTCTTTGCAAAAAACGAAACAATGATGGCTGTCCAGCCATTCCCTTTAGGGTGGTCCTGAGCTAGCAGATGTAAAAGCACGTTAGAAACAAAATCACTACACAAGTATCAGCTGCTAATATTACAGTGCAGACTTCTAAAGTTTGTGATATATTTTCCACACATGTTCGCTATGCATTCCGATTCTCTTGGGTCTTTGTTGTTCTTCCAGTCACTTTGATCTACCTCCCTACACAAGCTCAGTCACCAAAGAACAGGTCTGCATTTGTTTCATAATTCACATAGTTATTCAAGCAGTATTCCAACCCAGAAAGACAGTCCAAGAAAGCTTAAGTGACTGGAAGGAAAAGAAAAACACTTGGCTCAAAGTCTGCTTTTGATATTTTGCTTCTCTAGTGTATAAGGACATGTTTTGGTTCAAAGGAGAGGAAAAAAAAAACAGAAAAAGAGAAATTGAGAACTGAAAGGAAAAATAACATCTCTCACACACTTACAAATGATAGAAAAGAGTTTATATATGTATGAAGTCCACCAATACAGAGTCAAGTAGGAGTTGTGAATTTGCAACAGGAGAGATAAAAATCGTCAAAGGGATGTTCCTAGTATTTGCATATCCTGGCTAAGCATATTTGCTTGTCACAGTTCAAGTCATAATTCTAGTATGTTCTTATATTTGCCCAAGGTTTTTTCCAGGTAAAGAGAAATTCCTAGAAAATATAACTCATCTGTTCCTTATCACATCTTAACATCTCTTCATCCACACAGGGGTTAATATGTTTTCTGGGAACTGAACATATTGTTTATAAATCCACGAAGGACTAAAACTAGAAAGATCCAGACACAGGTCTTTCTCCATCTGTGTACAGTCCTTCCAACCTGGCCCTGCTTCTGTTCACAGCACACCATGTCATTGTAAGTTTCCAGCAGTCCTAAGACTTTGCACTGCAACAAGGTGATTCACCAATGAGCCTCTCTGGGAACAGGTAAAGTCGGCTGGATGGGAGCGCACAGGCTGAACGCATAGTGTGAAAACCTTCTGCAACACCAACACCAACAGCCCACATGCGATGGAATCTGGATTAGGCAGTAGAATCCTGGACACCTTCCGGAACACTTCGTTCGGGGAAATAACAAAGGTCCTCTGGACTGTGCTGCAGCTTCACATTCAAGTTTGGAGGGTGTCAGAAACTGGAAACTATCTCAATGGCCACCAGATGGCCTCACTCCTCAGAACCTCACTGTTCAGATTTAGGATGCAGTTTCAGTCCTCAAAGCCCCAGGACGGAACCAGAGGAATATTTTAAAGGTTGCCATTGAAATCACAATCAGGAGGGGACAGATTTTTTGTTGTCCCCTGGATTACCAATGACAATGTAGGGGTCTAATTGCTAAAGTCTCCAGTGGAAGAAAATAAAGTAATATGCATTTTAACTTTAATGTTACATTCGAAATGCTTTCTGTTATGTACTTTTAAGTACTTCTATTGAATTTTCTTGGTATCTTAATGATATTTTTTCTATAATAATAAAACTATGTAATATGTATATTCCATTTTTTTTAAATTATGTACTAAAGACACTTTAAGTACCTCATAAATTACTTCTGCAGAAGGTTGTAGGTAACTTTAGGCTAACAGACAAGAATATTCATCACCTGCATGTAATCATCACTGAATTTTTTTTTTAATTTTAATCTGTGTATGATGTTCCTTTCTGGATCTTTCCACACAGTGCACAGAATTTGGGTGAAATGCCACATGACAAGAAATGGACTGGGGAATAGGCTCAATTGAAAAAAGAAAAAAAAAATAATCCTAGGCCAGGGTTAGCTGGAGAAGAGCTCCTAGTTACTCCCACAGTCTGTGAAGTGGCGTGCTGGTCATGCTGGACCGTGGTCCTTCCCTCTAGATGACCAGCATAACCAGCAGCCTGATTTGAGGGTGCCAGCTATCCAGATGTCAGCACCCAGCACCTGGAGATTCTGGAGTCTATGGGATGCTGAGTAGCTCTCCTCTGCCATGCCCTTCTGCCATGATGTTCTGTCTCAGCTCAAGCCCAGAGCAACAGAACCAGCCAACCAAGGACTGAGACCTCTGAAACCATGAGCCAAAATACTTTTCCTCTAAGTTGTTCTCGTCTGATGTTTTAGGCAGTGATGGGAATATGACTAACAACACGGCATCACAGATGTGAGGGAGAGTCAGTCTTCTTCAAGATTATGTTTAAGAAGACATTCTCATCTGTGCTACTTTTATTGTTTCCTTGACTTGACAAAGTTGGGAATTTCTTGGGAATGAAAGGGGTGTTTCAGGGACATGGTGTTTTACTATCTTCCTCTTTTTTTCAATTCCAGGATGACACACCTTGGCAGGTGGAGGAAGCACCAATTTCATGAGAAGCGGAGCTTGGACATTTCCCCTTCAACAGGGAGAACTGCAAGACCTCAAGTCCCAGTTAACCTTTGGCCAAGCAATCTAGGTAAACACACTGGGTTCTTTGGAACAATTCTACTCATTGCATAATGCTTAGTCAATTGTTAAAGCAAAAAAAGCACAAAGGAATGTTTGTATTTTCATTTCTTTGATTACTAATGCACTTATGTATACCTTTTCACTTATTTATTGATCAGTTGTATTCCTCCTATGATCTATTTATGCCCTTCACCAACTTTTCTTTGGAGATGTTAAAATTTTATTCTTTAATCTGTAAAATAGTTTTACGTAGAATATTTTTTAATTCATTAAGATTATCGTGATTTTTCTTATTAGATCTATTGATGGCATATTTCACATGAATATAGAAAAGATTTGTTGATTATTTCTCCAGTATTCAAACTCCCCTGTAGTATCCTAATGCTTATTAGGGTATCTAAATGGTTCCAGAAAAACTGACTAGCCCCCCAGCTCCAGGTGGGGAGTATAGACACTGAACAAGCCACTCAACACAAGCCATTTCCCCCAACACCATGATTGTAAAAGGACAGAACTGAAATTCAAATCAGTCTAATCAAGGTGAATATCAGGATTCTTCCTATAAATGCTCACATAAAGATAATTCCTATTTCTTATTAAATAAGAATTTTGAAGTACATTACCCCAGGGCCTGCTGACAGCCATCTTGGGGACTGGGTTTAGAATTAATATCATAGCAGAAAAGAACAGCAGAAAAGAGATGAACTGAGTATTTGGTGTAATATTTTTGGGTAACCAGACCAGACCAGGACCCACCTGAAGGGAGACTACTTTTGGGTTTTTCAATTACATGAACCCAAGCATATATACTGAGCAGTACCCTCTGGAATAGCCATCCTGGTTACATGGTTTACATCATTCTTAATAGTCAGACGTCCATTCTAATGCCTATGTTGCACTGGTTGGTAAATATTTTTCATCTCATCCTTATATGTGCTAATCATTTTCCTTTATTATTAAACTGGTTTAAGTAAATTTTTTTTTTATTTTTTATTTTAAGTATTTTTATAATACCTCTAAGATATGATTTTTTTTTAATGTTAAAGAAGCTTTCATATCCCATATAGTGAGAACTACTTACTGGCTATCTAATCAATACAGTCAAGTACTAGTTAATATCTACTGAATAATCACCATGTGTCCAGACAACACTCTTTGTTTTTATATATGTCAACTTCCTTAAAACTTCTACTATCCCCATTTTAGAGATTAAAAAAAAAAGTTAAGGCACAGAAAGGATAAATCATCCAAAGCCACCACAGTTAACAACTGTAAGAGCTGGAATTGGACCTCAGGATATCTGGCTCCAGAGTTCATGAATTTTCACCATAGTATATCACCCTGCTCTAAAAGATGATGGCTAAATATACATACTTTAAACAATTTGTTTTTAACATATATGTAATAACCATTTGCCAAATTGGTGTAGGGTACACAAAGATAGGTTTAATGTTTCTCCTTGTTTCTGCTTTTTCCAGGGCATATAGTGAACCTACATTTCTCAGCTTGCCTTGCAATAACATGTACCTGAGTCATAGTACATGAAACGTGAACCCAAAGGATGTGGCTACTCCCTGGCCTGGTCCATCCGTGGGGACTTCCACATGGGGGTCTCCATACACTCTTCCCTTCTGTGATAGATACAGAAGAGCATAACCACCTTGGAAGCCCATGTTGAAAACGTCATTGCCAAAAGATGGCAATAGTCTGGTGCCCACCAATCAGGAAGAGTTTTTTGAACTTGACGTAACTGAGAAAACTATTTATTGTATTAAGCCATTGATAGTTGGGGATTTTGTCAGGTATAACAAGCTACTTACACCAGCTTACCTTAACTACTTAGTATTGCCTTAACGAGTAACTTTTCTTTAGGTATCAATTTCCTAATTAGGATGGTGTACCATCTTTCTTACCTAAATCAAACTCCTGATGCATTGATATTTCCCATTTAGTTTCTTTAAAGAAGGTAATTTTAAAATGCTCACAAAATATGAGTGCAGAATTCATCTACACTTTTTCCCAAATTTTACCATCATCTCATCCTCACCTAATCTAATATTTTGGTGACTCACTTGTATTGAATTGTTTCAATACATTCAATTTAGTGTTCATAGGAACAACACTTTTTCCATTCTCATATTTCATCGAGTCCACATCAATATTTAATGAGATTACATAAATATAGCAACAAACACAATTGACTTAAGCTGACTTGGAAACCTGTTATTGTAGGAGAAGAACTGCTAGACTACCACCAGAGCAAGTTAACCCTGAGTGTTCATCCCTCTGTTGACACCAGTCAATATGTGGTATGGGTTGGGGGCAGCAGGGAACGGTGAATGGGTTAAGTGACTTGGATCAACTGAACACACTGGAGTTTCATATCCTTGTGATTGCACTTAGGAATGTCTCATACATATTTTTACATTGAACTGTTTTTTGTTTTTTTCAGTTTGATAGTTTTGTGCTTTACATATCACATTCTAGTGGCAAGGTTGTGCCAACTTTATTGAATGCATTGAATGATATGTCTGTAATTTACAGAGCATATGACGTGTTTCTCAAAGAAACTCATGAATAAAATCTTGAAGGCAAATTGAAGGTAAGTCTTTTGTAATTTCTTACAGGGTTGCTCTATTCAGATTACCCAGTTCTAAGTCAGTGTTGGTAATGTGTTTTCTCAGAAAATCATCTACTTCATTAGATAGATTTCCAAAGTATTAGCAAAGAGTCATGTATAACATACTCTTCTAAGTTTCTAAAATTTTAATTATGGAAATTTTAAGCATACATAAAGTAGATAGAATAGTATAATGAACCCCCAAGTGCCCATTACCCAGCTTCAGCAGTAATCAGCACTTTTTGCCAATATTCCTTCCCCTATTCCCCAATCACTCTTTTAAAGTAGAGCGCTGTGTCTGAAAACAAATCCCAGACTTCCTATCATCCCACCCACACATATTTCAGTGATACTTCTCCAGGAAAGAACTTTCTTATTAAAAAAAAAAAAAAAAAAAAAAAGCTTAACCTTTTTTGTCTATAATTTTATCTCATTTTTAATTGTTTTCTCTATTTTTTTTTATTTTCCCAAGATTTTCTTGAACAGAGACATTGGTTTCTCAGTAAACATACCAATTCCACACTGTTTCTTCTTTCTGATTCAAAGATTCCTCTTAACAGTTGCATACTCCACGCTCCTCCTCCTGCCTTCCTGAAGTCAGTTCAGTTTGTTTTTCTTAGATTAATGCTTGCTTGGTGAATAATGAATTCCTGTGAGGATATTAATTTGCTGCTGAATACAACTGTGGCCTCATCCTTTAGAGGGTTCTTGTTTTCCATGTTTTCTTTGGTCTATAACTGCAGTTTTAAATTTCTACATTGAGCCCTGAATTATTTAAATTGTTTCTTTTTCTTTTTTCTCCCTCATTTCTAAGCTTTTGTTTCAAAGGTTTACATTAACTTTCTATCATTCATGTCCCTTCACCCACTCACATTCCAATGTTTGTTATTATGCCAAATATTCCTCATTGTGTTATGTCCTTTGATTGTCACCTCTCTGAAATGTCCCAAGCTACTTTTCATCATACAGTATTTCTCCTGGGGTGGTGGTTCTCTATCACAAAAATTACTGATTTTAAATTATGTATAGTCTCTTTAAAGAATTGCTTTTAATACTTATTTGGTTTTGTAACTGTTTACAATTAGTTGATTAATTAGACTCTATTTATTAAATTTCAGCACTTCCCTCTTTAATGCTATAACTTTCCCAATCTTAAATTCTTCACTTTGATATCTGTCTCAGTCATCTGGACACATCTTTAAGAAACTTCTTGTCACCAGGTACGGTGGCAAATGCCTGTAATCCCTGCAGCTCGGGAGGCTGAGGAAGGAGGATCACTAATTCAAAGCCAGCCTCAGCAATTTATGGAGGACCTAAGCAACTCAGCGAGATCCTGTCTCTAAATAAAATACAAAAATGGGCTGGGGATGTGGCTCAGGGGTTAAGTGACCCTCAGTTCAATTCCCAGTACCAAAAAAGAAAAAAAGAAAGAAAGTTCTTGTCCAAATGGCAATGTAAGTATATATTTTGATGTCCTTAACTCTGCTCCTACACATAAAGACAAAATACAGAAGAAAAAATATTAACATCACAGCCATTCTCAAAAACAAAATGAACATATGTCCAGAACTGGAACAGAAATGCAAGACAGTAAATGGGCTGAAAGCAACAAGTCTACTGGGTGGCAGGTCAGAAGCAGCCTAAGCTGGCCAGGAATGCAGCTTTTGAAGGATAACGGGCAAGGCTGGTACTGATGATGGTACTAGAACAACCAGAACACCAGACAGTGAGAAGGGATGCTGCCACCAAGTCGAACAAACTCTGGCTATGAACACACAGACCAGTGACTGAAGCAGGGGCTCTCAGGTTCAAAATTTCTGCCTGGGCACATGGCTTCTGTGATGCTATGGGCTCAGGAAGGCAGCCTCTATACTGGAGTCCCAGGCAACCATTCCATGGGCTCAGGAACTGTATCTGTAATGGCCCCAGTATCACTGTGGGACAAAAGCACCCACAGATGCCCTGAAGTCAACACTGTTGACCTACAATCAATAGTAATGTAGGGCTAAAGTGCTTACATGGCCTGCACAAGGCCCTGAGTTCCATTCCAGCACACAAATAATAATAGAAATAATAATGTATTGTACACGTAAAAACTTGTTAGGAGGTTAGATCTCGGGTTAAATGTTGTTATCACAATCCAAAAAAAAAAGACCTTGGAGACTTTCATGGACAAAAGAGACATCCTCAAAACTGCCAGGAGTGAGGGGGTGAGGGAATCAGAAAGAGAAAGTAGAAAGACAGGAAGGTCCTGTCAACTATAATTCAGAACAAAGAAAGAAAAATAATGTTAAAAAAAAAACACTACCTTTATATGAAGTTACTATAGAAAGAAAATCAAAAGAACAAACTTTCATTTCTTTTTTTTTTTAATTTTTTATTGTGGGTTGTTCAAAACATTACAAATTTCTTGACATATCATATTCCACACTTTGATTCAAGTGGGTTATGAACTCCCACCTTCACCCCATACACAGATTGCAGAATCACATCAGTTACACATCCATTGATTTACCTATTGCCATACTAGTGTCTGTTGTGCTCCGCTGCCTTTCCCATCCTCCACCATCCCCCCTCCCCACCTCTCCCCTCCCCTCCCCTCCTCTCTCTCTACCCCCTCCACTGTATAACCCTGAGGGTCTCCTTCCATTACCATGCAATTTCCCTTCTCTCTCCCTTTCCCTCCCACCTCTCATCCCTGTTAAATGTTAATCTTCTTCTCCTGCTCTTCGTCCCTACTCTGATCTTAGTTACTCTCCTTATATCAAAGAAGACATTTGGCATTTGTTTTTTAGGGATTGGCTAGCTTCACTTAGCATAATAAAATTATCTTAGAAGCCTCTAAGAGATAAAGAAAAATAGCCAGGAAAATTAATAAGAAATTATGAGACAAAAAGAAATAAAACAGGGAAAGATTGACATAGAAAAGAAAATACTATTAAACAATTTTTCAGGAAAGTTCTCTGTGTGTTATATCTCATGAGCCTCTGGAAATCTTTCTTTCTTCCATATTTATACCTGAAAAACATCTGGACTGAGTAAAAACTATTCTGAAGACACACCTTTTATGCCCCAAATCCACAGCCACCATTCCATTTTCTTTGCCATTTATCTTTTCAGGGAAGGAGGCTGAGGCTGACCTGAATGTTGTTCTTTTATAGACAGGGGAAAAGGGGTGCAGATGGATTGTCCAACTGTGCTGAGATTCTTTATCTTTGCAATTCAAAAACTTCATCCTGGTGTGTCTAGGTGTGACATTCTTTTCACAAGTTTTGCTAGTATGTATTGAATCTTTTTTATTTTTACACTCATCTCGTTATTGCTTCTGTTAAATAAGCAGAGGCCTTTGGTCCGAGGCTGTCTCTGTACTTGGAGTTCCTATATAAGGAACTGCAACCAAATCAAAATGTAACCAAGAATATGACAGCCAATCACAAGCAGCCAGGTTTCAACCCAGCGCAGGCAGCCAACTCATCACACCCTGCCCAAAGAAGGAACCCCTCCTAGCTGTAGCCAATCATGAGGTTTCTCTACTTGACTTCAGTATTTGGTCTAGAAAAAACGCTCCCTGCTCACACTGCTGGGCCCAGGTCTCTGAACTCGTCTGGTTGTCAGTGCTGCCTGATTCATGAGTCATTCTTTGCTCAAATAAAACTCTGATAAATTAAATTTGTCTAAATTTACTCTGATGACACCTCTGTCAGCCAGTGTTCAACTGAAGAAAAGAAGACCCACAAGTTGAAGCAGAGAGATACATTTTACAAGGCATTAAGTCACCAGAACTGGAAAAACTACACCTGTCCAATGCAGGAGCCACATGAGACTCTGAGTACTTCAAATGTTCCTAGTCTCACGTGAAATATTCTTTATTTCATATTAAATATTCTTTAATATTTCATACTTTAAATAAGTATGAAATAGATATTCTTTATCTCATACTAATGCCAAGGACATCAGGACTGCTTTTCTTTCGCACCACCTAGAGGCTAGTATTAATAAGTTTTAGTTTCCCAATGAATGGGACAAAAACAGAAAAAGAATGTGATATTGCTCAATAATACTTTGTATTGATGGCATGTGGAAACAATAATGTATTTGATATATAGGGTTAAATAAAATATATTATCAAAACTGATGTGACGTATTTTTTGTACTTCTTTAACTGAAGCTACTAGAGATTTTTAATTACATATATGTCAAATTTCTGTAGGACAGCAAGCACTGTTCTAGACTGAGCTGCCATAAGCTATTCCCCAATGTATGTGCAAGCACTGGATTGCTACCAACCACTGCTCCTGCCACTGCAGAGTCAAGAGGCTGCCTACTGAGACAGGAGCTGCTGCCCCATCAGATAGCACACACACACACACACACCCCAAATGAGGAAGCCAACTCAGGGTTAGAAAGTTACCTCTAGCAAAATGGTCGTCCCATGACCTCCCTCTCTCCCAGGTGAGTCTATGCTAAATCCAGTCTCACTTGAGTGCATCATCTTGGCAGAGCCTAAATCACATACGTAGCTGCAAGCCATTCTGGGAAGGGCAAGTTCTGACTTTCCAGCTTAGAGGAGGGAAAGCATATTGCGCAAACCAATCTATAGTAACCGATGCAGTTTCTGTTACAGTAGTTCTTGTTTCTTTTTTACAACACAAATTCTTCCCATTGACTCACTTCTTTTTTTTTTTTTTTTTTTTTTGGTGCTGGGAATTGAACCCTGGGCCTTGTGCATGGGAGGCAAGCACTCTACCAACTGGACTATATGCCTAGCCCTCTATTGACTCACTGTATGTGGGGGATTTTTCCCTTTATTTTTGTCTACACTCAAGAAAATCCCATAAGTTTTCTTTCGATGTTATAGCTTTCATTTTCTATAGTATCAGTTTGACTCCTTAATACTTCCAATTAAGATATTAATTCTATTAATAAGTTTTAGTTTCCCAATGAATGGGACAAAAGTAGAAGTTATAAAAATATACAGCTAGGGGCACTCTCTAATCTAGGGATAGTAGTCCTTTTTCTTTACTCAGCCATCAATTTTCCCCTAGACTGCATGGTTTTGCTTTGTTTGTTTGTTTGTTTTTAATTTTATGATTTGCTTATCTTTGAAAGAAGAGAGATTGATCCTTACCAGCATTTGCCAAATACATATTGTTCCACTCTGTTTCCATTGTCAGTGCCCTCCAGTCAAAAAACACCTGTAACACATTGAACATGTTGGATTTATTATGGGGTGCTGCAAGAAGAACCACCACAGGTGTCTCAGCATGAGGACTTTAGGAAGGTCTTACACAGGAGATGGACTTGGGTTGAGTGATTTGGGGCATGTCCAAGTAAGCAAGCATTCTCTCTGGATTCGACACTGATAGAAAGCAGGAGAAATCATATAACTGGATATCTTAATAAGTCTTACTTATAAGGAGACAGGCCGGAGCAAGGCTCAATTATGAAAGGTAAGGAAGCAGCCTCCACTTGTTCTGCCTGGAAGAGGAAGACATTTGGCATTTTGTGGCTCAGACAATGTTCATCTGAGGTCTTTGTTCAGGAATGACAATGGAGGCTCTTTTTTTTTTTTTTTTTTTTTGAAGCATGGTCACGGAGTGACCTCAACTGATGTTGATGTTCATGAAATTGTTTATGACCACCAAGAACACGTCAAGGCCCAGCTGTGTCCAGACAGCTCATACTAATGCCAAGGACATCAGGACTGCTTTTCGTTCACACCACCTAGATGCTAGTATAATTCCAACTGAAATCCACCTCTGGAAGGAAAGCGGTTGTCAACTTTTCCTTAACCCAATTCCCAGGATCTAGCTGGTATTCGTCTAGTGTCACTCTGTCTTAGCTGCTGGTTTGCTGACTCTCTGAATAGATGCACTGTGTTCTAGCTTAAACTTGTATTAAAGGAGCATGGAGAGGGTCTTCTGATGAGGTCAACTTCCTGCTTGACAAAAGTGCTCATGGACACAAGCAAGGGATCCAGACAGACACTTCTATACTGGTGCTCCTAAGCAAGGGACCCAATAGAAAAACTAAAAGAGATGGGTGGACAGAGGGGACATAAATCAATAATAATGAGGAGCATGTGGACAGGGGAGGAGAGAAGGAAAGGAGGAAATTCTAGAGACCATAAAAAGAACAGGCCAAAATTCCCCACAGGATTCCCAGCTCTAGGTCCCCTTCTCTTCAGAGAAGTCTATCTCTCACTTTTGCAATAAATCTACTTCTTGCTTGCTATCTCTGTGTCTTGTTGTTCAATTCTTTGCTGAAAGGAGACAATGAACCCAGCACCCCTGAACAGTAACTCTAGGGCTTACCACCAAGACAAAATGCACTATCTCCAAACCCCTCCTTCTTCCTTCCATTTATCTCTGGAAACACATAACAGCCAGAAGAGTATTACAACACTTCAATAAGCAATAGCCACATGGTAAAAGTAAGTTAAGACATTGCTTGCATTTTGAGCCAGGGTACAAACAATACATCAGTTTTTAAAGGTGTTCTGAGCCAGACACAGCAGTGTACTCCCAGCTACTAGAGAGGCCAATGTAGGAGGAAGGCAAGTTCAGGTCAACCTGGGCAACTTAGTGAGACCCTCTCAAATTTAAAAAAAATTAACAGGGCTGGGCTGGGGATATAGCTCAGTTGTAGAGTGCTTGCCTCATATGCACAAGGTCCTGTGTTCAATCTCCAGCATCCACAAAAAAAAAAAATTAACAGGGCTGAAGATGTAGCTCAGTAGTAGAGCACCACTGGGTTCAATCTCTAGTACAACCAACAAAAAAAAAAAAGAGAGAGAGAGAGAAATCCACCTTGTATTCTGAGAATATTTAAACAAAAATACTTGCTTTTTCTTTTTCTTTCTTTTTCAATAAATGGATATTCTAGATCCTACCAATACATTGATAATTTGTTCTAATTTTTTGAAATTATATATTCTTTTCTTTTTTTTTTTTTTTGAAGACATACACTAGGAACTTTTAGACAGGTATCATTTTCCACTGGAATCTTGCCAATCTAGTCTTGTATCAAAAACATACATGCCCTATCTACTTTCCTACCTCAGAAGTTTGTCCAAAAATGATGTCAAACTTCTCTTAGCAGCTCTCACAGGAGCCTAGATGACCCACAAAAGTTCACTGAAAGTGACTATTTAATTAACACGTCTAAACTGGGACCTGCCTATCTTTATAAAAATGAATCAAATATTAATGTGATCTTGACCTGCAAAGGTAGGATATCCATATGGAGAATAACTGATTTTTCTAGTACCACATAGATAGATATACGGACCCATATCTATATAACTACATACATACAACTACATCTAGCTTGGAATATAATGACCATAAGACAGAGAGATGACAGGTGATAGATAGATACATAGATATATAGAACGATAGCTAGTTTGGAATACATGATTAGAGCTAGTTCAAGATACATGAACCAAAGTAATTTGGAGCTAGTTTGAATTAAAGCTCATAGTTTTAGGTAGGATAACCATGTTATCTGAGGAATAGGATGGAACTGAAGATGATCATCCTAAGGAAAAAAGGATCTAGTGGCAGGAGGTGGGGGGATCCAGGGGAAGTAGAAACATAATATTCTTCAAACATTTGAAAACTATTATGTGAAAGGGAAATTGCCTTGTTATAAATGGCAAGGCTGAGGTGAGAAGCAAACTCAAGGGCTAGGGTTGTGGCTCAGTGGTAGAGTGCTCACCTAGCATGCAGGGGGCACTGGGTTCCATCCTCAGTACCACATAAAAATAAAATAAAGATAATATGTCCACCTAAAAACTAAAAAATAAATATTTTTTAAAAATAAAAGAACCAAAATCAATAGGTAAAAGCTTTAAGGAAGCCAATTCTGGCTGTAAGCTTTTTGATAAAACTGGGCCACCTTTAGAACAGACCATCATTGGAGGTATCTTCAGGCAAAAAAAATAGACTAACAAGGATTTTTAAACTATATTTTTAGTTGTAGATGAACACAATACTTTTATTTATTTATGTTTATGTGTTCTACCACTGAGTTACAGCTCCAGCCCCTGACAGGGATTTTTATAGAGAGTATTCAAGAACCCATAGGGCATTTCATCTAAAGAGTTTTAATGTCCTTTCCAATGTAATGACACAAAGAAACACTAATAAGAAGTTTTGGGAGACATGGTAACTAAAAGAAATGTGGGATTATGGATTGGTTTCTGGCCAGAAAAAAAAAAAGAACATTCATGGTAAAACTCAAAACTTGAATGAGATCTGTAAATTAGTTAATAATATTGTATCAGTGTAAATTTCCTGATTTCAGTAATTCTACTATGGTTACATAAGATGTTAATATTAGAGGAAAGTGGAGGAAGGGTATACAGAATCTCCATACTATTTTTGCAACTTTTCTGTAGCTAAAATTATGTTAAAATAAAAACTTTTTAAAAATTGAATAATGATATAAAAACTTTCCGCTAAAACAACAAAGAGTCCATAATATTAAAGTTCTAGAGACCAGTCTGTTGTCAACCCATCCCTCCACCAGGCCTCCCTGGAATGTAGATACAATTATCTTTTTAGTTTATCAGATGAGATAAGCTCAGTAGTATAAAAACTGGAAATAGCTTATGTTTCTCTAATTACTCTTTCCAAACATGCTCTGTCACAGTACCTCTTCCCACCTCTGGGTGATATCTCAGGCATATTTCATAGGTTTTGAAATTGCTTTCAAGAATTAAGACTTATTAAAAAATCCTGGGACTGGGGATATAGCTCAGTTGGTAGAGTGCTTGGCTTGCACGCACAAGGCTCTGGGTTCAATCCCCAGCGCCACAAAAAAAAAAGTCCTACTGAAACTTCAGTCTCATACTCAGTTCAGAATCCCCACTGACACCACACCCAGCACCCCAGCTCCACCAGTCGTGCCTACAGTGTGGAAAGAAGGTGGTGTCTGTTCTCTGCCTCCTTCACTTTCTTTCCCCTCATCCTCTGCTCCTGTCCTTTCTGTTGCCAGGAATAGGACAGAGGGATTAGAGGAGAAAGGTCGAATGTACTTTTTATGGCAGATGCAGCTGCAATACAGTAAGCAGACCATGGCCTTGGTGTAGAAGGAGCCCATAGATAGCTCTCTCCAATGGGATGCATTTGTGGGTCCACCAGCTGAAAAGTTTCCTTCAAAGCTAATGCACTTTCTCACTTCCTCCCAGAAGTCTCTTGCAAACTTCTCAGCTCCTTCTCTGAAGTATAGTATAGAACAGTTTTTGCTGTTCCTCAACCCACAGTCAGTGCTCCTGGTTCAAGGCTGTCTATCTTCCATTGTCACTCCTGGGAAACACACATCCTCACCATTGCAAATTCTAGCAGTCCAGATGGCTCCGGCTACAGTCCTCTCCACTCATTTACAGTTCTAACCAACCTCTAGTATCCTAGACTCCCCAAGGAGTAAGTGAGACCCACCTTCCACTCATTTTTGGCCCTGAACTCTGTAAGACATATGTCCACTTCATGAACTTTTCCACTCTGCTCTACTCCAATCCCAGGACGACACTGGAGCCCCTACTTCCCTTGAGGGCTTCCCCACAGGAAGAGAAAAAGGAAACAGCACAACACTGTCCACTACCCTAGAGACTCCCTCCGATCCCCTTTCTCCTGCATCAGATAAAATTAATAATCACTATACCAGTTTCCACAGTTTCTGCATAGATATATGTATTGCTGGTTCCCCACTCCAAAACCTGGGGATACTTATCACCTTTCTTCTCAGCTTTGGGACTCCAGATGAAATTTCAAGACACCATAAAAAGTCCCATTGGATATCCTGTTACACTTAAAACACACCACGATGCCTTCCATATGAGCCTGCAGTCCCCAGCAGGGCTATCTGCAAACCTCACTCGATGGGAAACAGAGAAGCTGTGACTATTGGCAGAGTCCTGAGCCTGGGTTGCTGAGATAAGGCTCCTGGAAAGATTCAAACCAGAGAATTTTGCAATGATTACACAATCTCTTCCGGCCCACCCTCATGCTGAATGCATTCCAGAAAACTGAACATTCCTTAGAGAGGCTATTACATAATGAAAAGAGAAGGGTTATAATTGTTATGTAGGAATATGCTTTGGGGGTTTGAAAATATATCAAGTGAGAAGGAAAGACTTAATTAGGACAGGATAGCTTTATACAGTTAAAGTTATACTGTAGAGAGGGTGTCTAAGTTACTCTGAATTGTCCCAAAGACTACTTTATGAAAGCCAGTTTAGGGGCACAGTAATATTCATTCACTCATCCTCTAGTTTCTGACAAACTTCAGGCTCTGTGTTGGGGCTGGTATGGCCAGTAGGAGCTCAAGAAATTTTCTGTAATGGGCTAAGCTACCAATAGAGTGGATGTAGTAACCGTGGATCTCACGTACGCACACCCTGGGTGAGAAGGAATGGCTGAAAATTAGGAAGTGAGATAAGAGAAGCAATGAAACAGCTGATCTTTAGGATCCCTTCAACCCCCTCCAAATCTGAAGTCCTGTGTTCTGGAAGATTCAGGCCTAAGGCCTGGTGTCCTGCTGGCAATGTACATAAAGCAGAGTGAGAGAATGAAGGAACTGGCTTGGTCACAGAAATTAATATCAAACAGGCAGTCAAACCACAGAGTCCAATGTGAGAGTTGGGTCCAATGCAGAGGACAGTCACCAGATTTTCACACATGGAACTCATGCAGGCAGATGGAATTCAGGCAGCTAGCAGTGACGGAAACACATGGAAACAGTCTTCGTGGGACTGCCACGAAATGTAGAACAAGGGGAAAAGATTTGTGTATGTACCCAGCTAAGTTAAATGGGACTTTTCTTGCCCCTACATTGTGACTGGGGCAGTAAAATTGCTTAAAAAAGTTGTGCTATACACAAAAAAAAAAAAAAAAAAAAAAACACCTCTGGCCTATAATACAAGAAACAGTGAGAACAACAAAGTGGTGTAGATTACCATTGCCTTCTCAAACCAGGTGGGAGGCGCTGCCAGAGAAGCGTTGACAGGACATGGAGGCAGAGTCCCTGCCAAGTGAAGGACACCATCTGTTCTATACTATAATTCAAGGAAGGAGCTGAGAAGTTTGCAAGAGACTTCTGGGAGGAAGTGGGGAGTGTATGAGATTCTGCTGCTGCCATACCAAATTACCACAAATTTAGTGGCACAGAACAATACAAATGCATTATCTTGCAGTCCTCAGGGACTAAGTCTAATACAGACCTCCATAAGCTAAAATCAAGATGTCATCATCATTCTGGAAGCTCTAGGATATAATCTGTTTCCTGCCCATTCAGTTGCACGTCATTGTGGGAATGAGGTCTCTGTCTTCTTGTTGCCTATAGCGGGGGCAATTCCCAAGCTCTCGGGGTCATTCCTTGGCCCATGACCCTCTTCCTCCATCTTCAAGTCAGCAATATTGAGAAATCTCTGAATGTCACATGCCTCTGACCCTTAGGATAGATTCTCCACTTTTAAGTACTCCTGTGGTTAGACAATTAGACTGGGCTCACATGAAAACCCAGGATAATCTCCCCTATCAAGGTTCGTAACCTCAATCACATCTGCAAAATAACATTTTGCCAGGTGAGATAATGCCATAGATTGTCTGTTTTGAAACTCATGCTAAATTTTTTTTGGGGGGGTGCTGGGTATTGAACCAACCCAGAGTCTTGTGCATGCGAGGCAAGCCCTATACCAACTGAGTTGTATACCCAGCCCTCATGTTGAAATTTTATTGCTATTGAGGGAGTGTTTGGAGGTGAGGCCTTAAAGAGATGATTAGGTCAGTAAGAGACTTTTTTTTAATGCCTTCCTCAATAGGCTGAGTTAATTCTTATGGGAGTGAGTGAGTTCTCACTCTCATGAGACTGGATTAGTTAATGAGAGAACAGTTGCTATAAAACAAGGCCACTCCCATGTTTTGTCTCTTCTAAAACCACTCGCTTGTCCTTCTACTTCTCCACCATGCTATGATACAGAATGAGGCCCTCGCCTGGTGAAACCACCCAATCTTGGACTCCCATCATCCAGAGCCAAATAAATAAACCTGTGTCCTTTATCAATTATCCATTCTCAGGTATTGTGTTATAGCAACAGAAAATTGACAAAGACACACTTACAAATTCCACATCTGCCTACCACAGAAAGCTTGATTTGTGTTCCCTGGAGTTTGGGAAGAACAGAGACTATTACCTGATTCTCACCAGAAAAGCCTGGGGGAGAGGGGCTGGCTGGTTCTGTGATGGAGAGCAAAGAGAGAATATGGTACTTCCAGAGTTTACTGGGTCAAAATGCCATGTTACAGGCAGACTCAATGGATGCTGCAGAGGGCAGCCTGGCTGAGCCATCTTGAAAGAACTCCACCAAAGAAGCTGCCCACCAGGGTCCAGACTATCACAGTCATCGAAAGAGGCTGTGCAATGTGAACTCTGGAGTAGGGATGAGGGCATGTCATAAGAGGGCAGCAAGAGAATGTCTCACCCTTGCCAGGAAATTGTGCAATGTCAGAGGTCTCCAACAGGAAGTCTCCAGAAAACTCACAAAAGCCCCCATCTCATTTTCTTCAATGTCAGAATTGAGCTGGGATTTGAAAAATGATCTGGTCTTAGTGAGAAAAGGAGAGAAAGGATCCCAGGAAGAAAGTGTTAAGCTTGAAAGAAAAGCAAAGGCATAATAAGTGGGGATGAATAGGGCTGTTGCAGGAAAGAGACCAGAGCTATATGACTGGCCCAAAATGTATCTGGGAAGCAAAAAGAAAGTTGCCTATGTAAGATAAGTAATTAAAACTGGGAAAAAGAAGTTTGGCCTTACTGCAATGTATAATATATATTACTATTAGAGTTCCTGTAACATGGTACATATCTTAGTCTGTTTTCCATTGCTATAACAGAATACCTGAGGCTGGATACTTATAAGAAAAGAGATTTACTTAGCTTACAATTTTGGAGATTGAAAGTCTAGGCAGCATGGCATAGGCTCTGGTAACATCATAGTGGGAGTATTTAAAAAAGAGAAACAAAACAAGAAAATTACTGTGTGAGTAAGCTAGTGGGCTGCCTCGCTGAGGTTTAAAGGTTAAACAGGGAGCCAGAGAGTGAGTGGGATAAGCATGTATTGCTCTCTTATAACAACTTTCTCACAAGAACTAGCCCATGCAACTATTAATTTCTTCTGAGGGCAGTGAGCCAAATGATCCAACCTCCTTGTACTAGTAGACCCTACTCTTACAAGTACACCAGCTCTCTACCCCCACATCATTCAAGGGTCAACTGTATTTGAATTGAGGATGTCCCAGAAAATCTGTAGTTATTATAAGTACACCAGGCATGTGGCAATGAGGTAGTAGGATTTCTTAACCCTTCCTTCTTTGATTCATATTGTAAGAGGAGATCTCCTCAATCCTTCGGAAATTGGTCAATTTGTGGGCAAGCAGGAAATTATTAAGCAACAGTTGCATCATTGGGAAATGTCACTCTTTCCTGGGGTTGTGTTTTACTTAGACTTCTATTTGCAACTGATCCATTCCAAACAAAACAAGAAAATTACTGTGTGAGTAAGCTAATGGGCTGCCTCATTGAAGTTTAATTTCTCATCATGCACCATTCTCCTTGCTTTATTCATGCTGCTCAGTTGGACCTCAAGGGTACCAACCATACTGAAGGTGTTAATACTTTCCAGGAAGGGCAGTATAATCTTCTGTGGGAAGATATATATATATATGCCTCTCCCCTTCTGTCTGTCTCCATTACAACAAATTATTGCAATTGTAATACAATTATTCTCCTAATTTTTTCAAACAAATGTTCTGAACTCTTACCTTCCATCAACTCCTAACTGCTCACCTGAAAGTCTGGAAACCTGAGGATACAGGAGAATGGTGGAGAGCCAAAATTAATGAGGCTAAAGAGACACGGAAAGAAAGCAGCCCAGGGGCTCCTGTCCCATAGGTAGCACTTTTTCCTCTGTCTTCTCACTCCTAACTCAGCTAATGTTGCCTCCCCATCCTCTTCTCCTTTCTCATCTTCTTCCAACCTCTGGGCAATTGCCTCATTCTGGAAAATCCCCCTTCTCAATCCCTCTTCATGCCATTTTTGAGAACACCCACCTCCAATTAAAAGACCTTAATCATGACCAGCAAACATATCCATCTCCCTCCTCGCTGTCTCAGAATGTATTTCCTCCAGAATCAACATTCATCTAATTTTTTGTTTTCAGTATTGGGGATTGAACCCACGCCCTTGCACTTGTTAGGCAAGGGCTCTACCACCGAGCTACATTCCCAGCCCCAACATTCATTTGTTTTTAAACTCTTCTTTCAGTTTATTTCTCTACTTTTTAAAGTGTTCTTTTATAAAACTCTTATTTGGAATGTTTCCAAGTTTTTCTTTTAGCTGATCATGGGCTTTGGTGGTCTGGTCTAGGAATCTTGGACACCATTTTATAGCACTGTTTGTATAAAACAAATAAATTTCTGGGGAATAGCTCAATGGTAGAGTGCTTAACTAGCATGTGTGAGGTCCTGGGTTCTATTCCCAATACCACAGGGGGGGAATATGTATTTCAAGTTCAAATAGCTGAGTTACAAACTTCTGGAATATAACCATTTTTAAAATCAAGGTGTAAGGGTAAAAGAAATTGAAGTTAAAGCGTAAAAATTAAAGGGTAAAAGACCGGGTGTTGTAAAAGTTTCTAAGCTGCAAGGTCTGAGTTAAATTTCTGTAGCTGTTAAGACAATGCTTAGAACCGCCCAGTAAACATTTCCCCTGATTGTCTGGTTGTTTAATAACTGAAGGGGTCTGTGTGGTTGCACGCAGGCATTGCAGGGCCTGGACCAATCAGTTTAAATGTAACCCAGCCTGACCTGTTCCCGCCAATGAATGAACCAATCATGTTTAGGAGTTGTTGTTCAATTTTCCCGCGCCTCATGATGATTTGTTCTGATGTATACAAAGCCCTCCGCCCTCCCCAAAAAGTGTACTTGAGCAATCCTCAGCCCCTGCTCGGGGCTCTGGGCTGCTTTCCCTTCTTGAGTGGGCACAGAGCCCCAGCATGCTGGTTCAATAAATCCCCTTTTGCCAATTGCATGAGTGGTCACTTGGTGGTCTCTTTCTCCAACGTTTCGCGGGACCCTTACAAAGGAATGCTTACCAATTATACATTATGGAATTGCAAGACTCAAGGTAATTGCCTGTCACAAAATAAATTATATGCATAATAATTACTTTCTCTTTTAATGAACCTTCTTTCATCTAAAGAAGGCCCTCAGCTGATATCAAAACAAGAATTTGTGCCAACCAGCTATATTTACTACTATAAGGAATAATCTTGCCAGGTGTGGTGGCACACACCTGTAATCCCAGCAGCTTGGCAGGGGATTGCAAGTTCAAAACCAGCCTGAGCAATTCAGCAAGGCCCTAAGCAACTCAGTGGGACCCTGTCTCTAAATTAAAAATATATATACAAAAAAGAACAATCATTAAAAATACAGCAGGAATGAAGGGGAAAGAAGAATGATTTAAAAATGACCATACAAAAAATTTAAAATATAGAAAATAAATGATAACTAAATTATAAAATACAATGAACAATAAAATAATTATTGGGGGATTGTTTTTGATGTAAAGTTAATTGTAATCCAAATATGTAATACCATTTTTCTTTTTATTAAAGACATAACTGTATTAAAAGAAAACCAATTAAAATCCAGTCATTTTAACACAACTCTTGTCATTTTTGTATATTTTTTTTTAGTACCATTCTGTCGTGCCCATGTGCATATATATTTTACACACGTAACCAGCAGCGTAGAGTGCAGAATAAGGTCTTTTTTTATATTTCTCATTTGTGCATTATAATCATACATAATGATGGGATTTGTTGAAGGCCATGTTTATTTTAACACTCAAAGTAATTATTGAATGCCATGTTTATTTTAACACTCAAATTAACTCTAGCCTCAGATCCCATAGTCAGAATATTGTTCAGTTCTGGTCATTTTCCTTAGAAGAAGAAAGAAGGAACTGTGAAGAACGTATAAATATAGATCCATCCAAGAGTCGTCCAATATCAACCAGATGTAGTCTTGTTATGCTCGAATTCGGGACCCCCAAAGACCACCAGAGACCCAAGATCGATGCAAGCAGCAAAGAGGTGTTTATTGCGAGCTAGCTCGGTCCTCCGCGCGCGCACACACAGCAACTGGTGACGCTGAAAGGCCCTGAGCCCAGGGTTTGCAGCATTTTTATACATTCTTTGGAGAGGGCAGGGACTTCACATACATCATAGCCTCTTTTAGCAAATCATCACACACCGTGGGAAAATCAAATAACAACTCTAAAACATGATTAGCACATTCACTGGCGGGAACAAGTTGGGTAGGGGTGATTGGTCAGTACAAAAGGGGTATTCGTTTGAACTGATTGGTTTGAGCCAAGAGGGGTGTACGTGCTGAACTACATGGTTTCCCAACTTGTTATCAACCACCATAAACCACTGGGAGGGTCATCTGGCATCCCAGGTATTTCCCTGTCTCATGCTGATTGGTGGCTGCTAGGGGGCTGCTATGGATCCCCACCTAACCTGACTGAGTCCGGGACACCTGGCTCCGCAGATCTCTCCTGTTATTTGTAGATAAACAACTTAGCAGGGTAGGAATGTGCTTAGGAGTGCTCTGTGGGTTTTTCCAAAGGACAAAGGAGATGTCCCTTCCTTGGACAGGCTTTGCTCTGAGGTAGAAGCTGGTTTTTCAGTCTCCTCACTGCAACAATGAGGGCCAGGGTGCTCAGCCCTGGTGAAACATTTTTCCTGAGAGCAACTGTTGCTTTCCTATCCATTGTATTCCCTCAAGCCTTCCTAAGACCACTAGCAACAGTCTCTGGCCTTTAAATCCAAAAAGAAAGGTCTTCACTATCAGCCTCCTGAATACTTCTCAGGCCCTACACCAGTCTGTCCATCTCCTTCTTATCAATCTGCAAGTTCTCCAAAACAAGGGGTGGTAGACTATATGGAGGTGGAGGCTTTTGCCAAGCTAAATCAGTGCCCTCTGGCTTCTTATGCCTATAACTGAGACTCACTCTGAGGTTGTCCCACACAAAGAAACTCTGCTCCAGGAGGACCTCACATCTCCACCACAAAAAACAGAAGTGACAGCCATTGCAGAGGATGAGTGCTTGATTCAAGCAGTAACACCATCATCATCAAGTAATTAATTAAAGTCAGCCAACATAAGTCTAATCCTAGTATGCATATTACTTTGTATTCAGCTTTTTTCCATTTATAGTATATTAAAGCTCTGACCCTATACTTCCTTCTACCAGTCTCCTCTTCCAAAGGGTTGCACATGTCTCTCTTCTCTCTGTGATGACTTCTTATCTCCAACAGTTGTGTCAATTATCTACCAGGTCATCCATTTGTTTGGACATTCTATAAGTGGTATGTACTGATCACACAGACCCTGTGCTAGATGCCGGGAACAACCAACTAGTAAAATGCAGCCCCTGCCCTCCTGAGGCTACTGCAGGAGAGTAGAAGCCTAAAATATTGTTATAACGCCCTAGGAGGAAAGCTTGAGTGAAGACTATACCAACTACAGGTAGACAGGAGAGAGCAACTGAAAGAGAAAAGGGAAACGGGGTCTGCCCAGAGGGTCCTTTAATGATGAATATGGGTTTTATAGGAAGGATGACAATTTCAGGAAAAAGAAAAATTATATGCAAAGATACCAAAGGATGGCTTTGTTGAGCTCTAGATGATATTGTAACTAAAGCTGAAGACACAAGTAGGAAGTACCTGGGAGAGAGAAGCACGGACCATATCATGAAATGCTTTAAGTGCGACACAAAGCAGTTTATGCTCTAGCCATTATTTTCTGCAAAAAGCCAAAGAAGAAATATTTCAGACTTTGCAGGCCATACTGTCTCTGCCCAAACCACTTGCATTCTGCCATTGTAGCACAAAAGCAGCCCTCGTAGAAAATACATAAGTGAATGGGTGTGGTCATGATCCAATAAGTTATGTATAGGTACTTAAATTTGAATTTCATGTAATTTTCATGTATCATAAAATATTATTTTTCTTTTCATTTTTTAACCCCTCAAAAATGTAAAACACACGGGGCCATAGAAAAACGGGCCGCCAGCTGGGTTTGCTCCACAGGCTGTAGTTGGCAGACTTCTGCTCCCAACCAGCCATTTCCAAACTTTACTGCACATTAGAATCACCTGGGGAGTTTTTAACATTCTCCATGCCCAAATTACACTGAGAACAAATTAATCATAATTTCTAAGCATGGAACCAGGTGGTTCCGTTTTTTGTTTTTTTTTTTTAATCCCAGATAATTCCAAAGTACAGAAATGTTTGGAAACGAGGATTTACTATTCTCAATGGAAGAATGGCATGCATGCTTGGACTTTAGAAATAACACTCCAAAATCAGGAAGAGATGTAAATTCACTATTATAAAAATATGCCATATGTATTTTCAGCAGGAAAAAAATGAAGGTTATGAAGTATGAGTTATGGTCCCATTTTTATAAATATAAGAGTAATTAATTAGAAAAACAGAAAATGGAAGAGAAAATTATGGAGAGGATTATAAAAGATAAAAAGCATTTATCTCTGGGTGGTAAGAGTATAGGTAATTTAATGTTTTATTGTTTATTTGCATTTCCTGAGTTTTCTACAAAAATCAAATGCTCCTTTTGTTTAGAAAAGACTTAAAAGAGAATAAAAGTGCTTTATACAAACAAAGAAAGATGAGAAGAAGAGGGAGAAAGTAGAGAGAGAAACGGGAGAAGAAAGGAATTTGAGTATATGGGTTTAGTATTATTGTGAAATAAATCTGAAACGTGAAATTCTCCAAAGTCTGAAACTTTTGATCATGTACGTGACACCAGTAGTGGAAAGTTCCACATCTGACCTCATGTGACAGGATGCAGTCAAAACACAGGTGCGCTAAAAATATTATAAAGTTACCTCCGGGCTATGTGTATAATGTGTACATGAAAGATAAATGAATTCATGTTTAGACCTGGGTCCCATCCCCAGGGTATCTCAGGATATATGGAAATATTTCAAAAACTGAAATAGGAAACATTTCTGGTCCCAACTCTTAAGGGTTACTCAACCTACATTTACACAGTAGGGAAAATGGACAAGAGGGGTACGAGAAAAAAACAGGAGAAACAGGAAAAGAAAACAGAGAATAAATCATGAGAGCCTGAACTAAAACAACAGCAGGGAGAGGAAGGTTAACACGCTTGGAAGTAAATAATTGCCCAAAGAGAACTGAGCTAGCCCGATTTTTCAGACAATGATGTGGACTTCAGACCCACCCTGGGACAGAGAACAGAGAAAGGGGGGTGGGGGACAGCTTCGCAGCAGGGCCAATGTCAATAACCTCAACTCTGTGAGTCCTGGTTTTCGCACTCACATCTCACTACAATTAAGTTCCCAGCATGCTCCAGGAGGAGGCCCTCATGGGGTCTGACACTAGTTCAGCTCCAACCTCTAGAGAAGTGATTAGAGAAGTGTGTTGGAGTAATAGAAGATACCATTAATGAAATGATTAATGATTTTGTCATGGAAAAATTTAAAACTTGTGCTAAAAAAAAAAAAATCTAAAGTTGAAAATACAATATGTTTAATATTTATAGTAATTTTTTTAGAGTTCTCCAGAGGAACAAAGCCAACAGAAAATAAATAAATATATAAATTTAAAAATATATATGCATATATAAATATATAGGTCACATATACATATATATCTTAATACATCTGTATATGTATGTATATATGACATATATGCATAATCTTATATGTCATATATACATACATATGACATGATGTATGTAAGATACATATGTATGAGGGGATTTATTAGATTGACTTACACAATCAGAGGCTGAATCATCCCACAGTGGTTGTCTGAGGACTGGAGAGTCAGGGAAACCAATAGCTGCTTAGTCCAAGAAGCTGGAAGCCTCAACAAGAGGGACCCATTATGAAGCCCCAGTCCAAGGCTGAAGGCCTGAAAGCCCCCTGGAGAAGTGCTAGGACAAGTCCATGTTCAAAGGCTACAGAATCTGGAGCCTGATGTCCACATGCAATAACAGCCACAAAAAATGAGCCCACTCAAAAAGAGTCCAACATGCACACATGAGCTTCTTTCTTTTGCTTTTCGTTTCATCAGCCTCCCCACCCATTAGATGATGCCATCAACATTCACAGTGGCTCTTTCTCACTTGGTTCACTGATCCACACACCAGTCTTTTCTGGAAACACCCTCAGAGAAACACCCAGAATTATGTGCTACCAATTTTCTAAGTATCTCTCAATCTAGTCAAGTTGACAACCAAGATTAACTATCACAAGTATTTTCTGTGTGAGGGAAATTTCTGTTATGATAACGAAATACCTGAGAGAGTCAACTTAAAAAGGTAAAATGTTTATTTTGGTCCAATTTTAAAGGTTTTAGTCCATGGTTGCTTGACGATGTTGCTTTGAGCCTGTGGCAACACTGTACGTCATGGCAGGAACCCATGGCAAAAGGAGGCCTGTTTACCTCATGGCTGCCGGGAAGGGAAAGAGAGATGAGGAGGAAGAGAGGAGAGTTCCTTAGTCCCCTTCAAGGGCACACCCCCAATGACCTAACCTCCCACAAGACCCCCAACTCTAAAAGTTTCCACCACCTTTCAATAATAACAAGGAACAGATCTTTACGACATGGGCCCTTGAGGGACATTCCAGATCCTAACTAGAGCAGTAATTAGACAAGCAAAAGGTTGATATCAATATTGTAAAGTGCTTATAAAAGTTAGTATGAACATTTTTTAAAATTTTTTAAATAATATATTGATTGTATTTAATTATTTTATTCCTGGCACACAAGTGAGTATGCAACATAATCAAACAGTACACATCAAAAAATTGAAATTACAATTAGTAAAGACAAATGCAGGAAAATGTTCAACCCCTCCAATAAAGAACTAATCATTGGACTGGGGATATGGCTCAGTTGGTAGAGTGCTTGCCTCACATGCACAAGGCCCTGGGTTCAAACTCCATCACCACAAAAAAAGAAAGAAAGAAAGAGTCATGAAATAACAAGGTATCATCTTACACCAATTTTCAATTAGAATACTTAGGATTGACCAATCAGTAGGCTTGTATTTGCAGAAAATAAATGGATCTGTCCTTTGTTCATATATGAATACACAACCAGTGTAACTTCATATCGTGGTCCACCACAGAAATGGGAAGTTATATTCCATGTATGTATGATAGGCCCAAATTCATTCTACTGTCATGAATAACTAAAAAGAATAAATACATTCCTGTAATCCCAGAGGCTTGGAAGGCTGAGTCAGAAGGATCACGAGTTCAAAGCCAGCCTCAGCAACAGCAAGGCACTAAGCAATTCAGTGAGGCTGTCTCTAAACAAAATACAAAATGGGGCTGAGGATGTGTCTCAGTAGTTGAGTACCCCTGAGTTCAATCCCTGGTACTCAAAAGAAAGGAAGAAAAGAAATGGATATGAAGACACTTTGTGAAAGAACAGTGAACATAAAAGAGAACTATAAAAACATTGTGTCCATTGATCTGAAAATTCTATTTCCATGTATTCATTTTAGGAAAATAATCCCAAGGTTTTCCCTTAACTTTAAAAATCTGTGTGTAGAAGGATTTTCAGGGCAATATTTATAATATCAAAAACAAAACCTAGACTGTTTGGAAATGGCTAAGTAAACAATGTCCCGACTAATCAATGAAAAGCAAGAACAGATTCATTTGGGGGTATCAGGAATACAAGTGCATTTTTTAAAATTTACAGTTCCGTTGATGTTGCTATAATGATGTTTGCATAGTTTATCTTGACCAATGAACCACTATGGTGCCCTTCAAAAATGATCAAGGACCTGCATTTTTGTGCCTCTTTGTTTTTGCTCTTTCATGCAGCATGGAAAATCTAAAATTGCATAAGTAGTATGGCAGAGCATGTGCCTACCATACATAAGGCCCTGATTTTTATCCCCAGCACACACACACACAAAAAAAAACATAATTCTTAATTCATACTGTATTTCTGTAAGGAAAGACATTTCAAAACATGCCTTCTATTGTCCTCAAACATCAAATCTCTAGTTTGGCTGGCATAGACTCTTATGCCCAGTGAGACACTTCATGTATTTATTAACTGATTTTTTTTCACATTTTGCTTTTGGACATTATCATCCTGAAGTAGCTTGTCTTATTTTATTTATAAATAAAAGGAGAAAAACATCTTTGAATAGCAGAGAGATATCTTCTTCATATCATTAAAACTTTTCTTTGATAATTCCTCACTTTTTTAGACCTCAGTTGACATTCTTTACTGAGAACTAACCAAAAAGAACATGATAGAGAGTAAGAAAATTTTAAATGGTCCCAAGAACATATAAAGCTACTTTAAAAGGCATTTCTTTCGAATCAAATAAAAATACTAAACAATAGTTTGTTTTGTGAGTCATAATCCAAAATAGCCTAGAATTCTCACAGAAACCATTTAAAATAGAATTCTCTTTATCCTAAAGGACTCTATTCAACCACTCAGGAGAGGTAATATCCTTAGAAGATTCAGCAGAGTTAGCCAAATAAATAAATAAACAAAAGATTGTAAATCTTCTTATATTTTTAATATTGAAAAAGAATAGCTGAGCCAAGATTTTTATATAAGAACACAAAAAAAATTTAAATCAGATTTAACAGTGGTCTATGCCATCCAGAACTGCATTCTCTTACTTGCCTACATTTTTAAAACTTCATCCAGATGCCAGGCATGGTGGTGCATGCCTATAAATCCCAGCAGCTTGGGAAGCTGAAGCAGGAGAACTGCAAATTCAAAGCACAGCCTCAGCAAAAGCGAGACACTAAGCAACTCAGTAAGACCCTGTCTCTAAATAAAATACAAAATAGGGGTGGGGATGTGGCTCAGTGGCCAAGTGCCCCTGACTTCAATCCCCAGTACCAAAAAAAAAAAAAAAGAAAGAAAGAAAGAAAACTTCATCCAGGACATTAAGATTTTAAAATATATTTAAAGTCAAAATGTTATTAGTCTCCTATGATACCATGAAAGTTACCACAGATTGTATCATATTTCTGATTCTTTTTCATCAAGGAAATAGTCTTCTGGTTTTTAAGAAGCCATTTCCCTTTCACAAGCACCATATTTTCATGAGGGACTGTTCACCGGGGCAGTGTTTCTCAACTCTTGCTATATTTTAGAATCATGTGGGACCCTTTAAAACTAGGCTCTACAAAAAAAAAAAAAAAAAAAGACTATTAATTCCAAAGGGTGGAGGACAGGAACCAGCATCAAACTTTATAAAACCTTCCTATGAGATTCTAATGCTTATTCAGGTTTGTGACTCACTACAATAAAATGGTATTTCTAGCATCTCTCCCCACCCCTTACTTACTCATTCCCAGGTGAGAAATTTATCTTCTTGTGAGTGTTCAGAGTATAACATGCGTTGGTTCACGTTCCTCCACTGGGTGGAATCAATGTTTTAAAAAGCACTGCACCATTTCTTACAAAGTTAAACATATACTCATCATATGATCCAAGAATCACATTTCTGGGAATTTACCCAAAAGAAATTAAAACAGTAAATCCACACAAATATCCGTATCAAATGCTTAGCAATTTTATTCATAATAACCAAAATCTGGAAACAACCTGGAGATCCTTCAACTGGTGAACAGATAAACAAACCAGGATACATCCACGCAATGAAATACAACTGAAGGGGCTAGGGATAAAGCTCAGTTGGTAGAGTGCTTGCCTAGCATGCACAAGGCCCTGGGTTCAATTCCTGGCCCCAAACTACCAGCACATGCAATAACATGGATACCACATACTGTACATCTCTGCTTACATAACATTCTATAAGAAAAATTATAGGGACAGAGATGTGGCCTAGACTGCCAGGGTCTGGAGGTAAGGGTAGAGAGCAGGGAAAACTGACTACAAAGACATGGGTTGGGGGGGAACTACCTGAGGTGATGGAGATGTTGTATATCTTGATTGTGGTGGTGGCTGTGTGATTCTATATATTTGTCAAGACATATCTAACTTCACATTGAAAATTACGGATTTTACAATATTTTTTAAGTTAGATATGCACATAAAAAAAAAACAGTACCCAGTTACGTTTTTTTTTTTTTTTTCTGGGGCTCACAAGTGTGAGGTAGCAATTCTGGGTATGTGAGTCTGCTGTAAACACTCAAACTCTCCTTTAGATGGGTTAACCCAAAGTCTAGAACTTGCAGAAGAGACCCCATACTGGGTCCAACCACATTCTCCAATCCACTTTACAATAACAAGCCTATTTCCACTTCCTAAAGGATCCCTCAATCTACACCTCAAGTATTTCTGAATTCAGGAAGTAAGAGAAGAGGTAGGATGAATCATCATCCCAACCCTCCCTTACCCATTGCCATATTGATCCGGAAATCTTGCCAGATGGCTATTAACACTGTGGCAGGGCAACTGAAATAACACACAGGAAAATAAAGGCAGAGGGAAGCCGAGGCCATAGTACTTTTATCAGCATTGACTCTTACAGGCTGCAACATATGTTTTGGCTGAGGTTTTACAGAAATCAAATGCTGGTTTTTACTCTCATTCGTGAGAAGTTTTTTTTTCTGGCAGACTTAGACCTAAGCAGGTGCGACTGAATCAAAGATTAGGCTCCCAGCAAAAAGTATTTTCATACCAGGGAAGATTTACAAAACTTTATTTTACCATATTATTAAGCACTGATGGAACAGTTTTTCTCCCTCTAATATGTTTCTTAGAAAGAACAGCAGGCTGGAACTTAAAATTGTAAACAACAGTTAAGTGTACATGGACCAAAAAAGACTGGGCTTTTCATTGTAGCATCTGGTATTTAAAGGTGGCACTAATTCAGCAGACACAAATTCTGTTCCCTTCCATCTTGTTTTGAACTGCAACAGTGGTAGAGCCAAGGAAAGAGTGATTGTTACATAAATCCACCAAGGCTTTTTTTTTTTTTTTTTTTTTAACAGACCCGAATGCTGGCTTCAACCACAAAAGAGTGGGAAAGTATTTCAATGGATAACCAAAAAAGAATTGGAATGCAATGTATGAACTTTGTTTGGTTCTGGTTCAAAAATTTAAAAAAAAAAAAAAAACCCACTAGAAAAGACATTTGGAGAAGACTGAGGAAATTTGAATATAAACAGAGTATTAGATTATATTAGGGAATTTGTTTATTTTCTTTGAGGCAATAGTGGTATATTGTTACACAGAAGATTGTCCTTATTTTTATAAGGATACTGAGCTATTAGGGGCAATGTGTTCTGATTTCCAGAATTTGCTTTCAGATGGTATAGAAAAGTGTGTGTGTATGTACATATACACACACATATAATATACTTATGCAAATAAATCTATAGGTACAGATTGACAAAGCAAAGAGAATATGGTTCAATATTATTGTTGAATGTAGAATTTAAGTATATCAGTGTTTATCGTACTTTTCCTCAACTTTTCTTTATATTTAAAATTTTCATAATTAAATATTAGAGAAGAATATAGCTAATCACTCTATAAGGACATCTTGTTGGTATGAAGAAAAGAAATAACTCAATGAAATTATTAAACCAAATAAAACAAAATTACTATAAGTCAATGAGTAAGAATAATTTAAACACAATAATGTAAATGTATTTACTACTGACCTATACACTTAAAAATTATTAGGTTAATGTGGGCTCCGTGTATATGCCTGAAATCCCATCAACTTGAATGACTGAGGCATGGAAGATCATAAATTCAGTCAGCTTTTTCAACTTACTGAGACCCTGTCTCAAAATAAAAATTTAAAATGGCTGGGATATAGCTCAGTGGTGGAGCACCCCTGGGTTAAATCCCCAGTACCACCAAAAGGAAAAGGGTTAGGTGTAAATTTCATGTTGTGTGTATTTTACTACCATATTTTTAAATCTTTAAAAAATTAAATTTCAAAATGAAAAAGAATAATTTAAAAGGCCTCAGCCTGCTACAGTTTTGCTCAGGAAATAAGGAGAGAAAAGCATTGATTTTCAAGGACATGTTTTAGTGTTACTAGAAGAGCAAGAACAGAGGAGAAAAAAACAAAAAGTAAAAGAACATTGGTCAATTAAGTTACACTCTAGAGGAAAAGAGAGAATTCCATAGGCAAAGGCATGAAACCCTAGAGGGAAAGTTAAATCCATATCAAAGGAAAATAAAAAATCTTCAAAGCCAGGCCAGACCAAAAAAAATAAAAATAAATAAATATATATATATATATCCCAGTCTTATTGTCTATAAAACTCAAACCATAAAATGAGAAGATGAATTGTTACCAGAAAAGCAGGCGAAAGCTTATGGAAGAGAGGCCAAGGTATCAAGAAGAAGTTGGGAGTGACCTCTGTTATGCACTGAATTGTGTTCCCATTCTGTGTGGAAGTCCTAACTTCCAGTACTTTGGGATGTGACCTAGTTTGGTAATAAGGTGGCAATTAGTTAAGATGAAGTCATGCTGGAGGATGCTGGTATCCTTACAAAAAGGGGAAATTTGGGCAGAGGCACAGACACATCTAGAGAGAAGATCACGTGAAGAGATACTGGGAGACAGCCATCCAGGAGCCAAGGGCTAGAGCAGATCCTTCCCTCAGAGCACAAGGAGCCAGCCTTGCCAAACCAGCTTCCAGCCTCCAGATTCAGAGCCAACACATTTCTGTTGTTCAAGCCCCCCAGTTTGTACTATCTTACAGAAGCCCTAGCAAACTGATATATCCCTCAAAGGGAACCCAGGCCAGAAAACTACCCTGAAGCAACCTGTTAAAGCCTATTGGCCAAGGACCCAGGAATCCCTCTGATACCTGGGAATGTTATCCCAGGTAGTTATGCCAGAACATGGGGACAGATTGGAGAAGGAAAACTGAGATGGAGTCTTTAAGAATTCAAGTTTCAAGATGCAGGGTTGTCTTTTCGGGTGCTGCGGATGGAACCATGGGGCTTGCAAATGCTAGACAAATGTTCTACCACTGAGCTACATCCCTAACTATGTGGTAATTTTAAAGAGACACTGGTATTTCTTATGTTCTGGGGAAACAAGCTTAGAGATTTTATGCACTTAGGACTCTAGGAGGCAAAAAAGAGACAGAGAGACATGCTAATAGAGACTCAGGCAAGACATAGTAAGTCCAGGCCTGGGTGAGGGGCTGATCTGATGGGAGAATATTTCTTATGTGGGTTTCTACATTTTGGGAGGTTGAAGGCAGACAAGGTGTATGTGAACAATGAATGCTTTAGGCAAAGCCAAAACTTCTTAACTTTGAATCTTTCATTAGGAGGAAGAGCCAGATTAGAAAAATCTGGAAAGATATGTTAGGAAAAGAGAAATCTAAATTGGGAAAAAAGAAAAAAAGTAAAAAGATATTTAAATTCACCCATATTAGTTCTGTTTATATTGAAAGAAAGCAATAATTTAAAAAGTTAGATTTAGATGTTTTTAAACTCGGCTGAATTACCTAGAAGGATTCAGAGAACCATGGAGGAAAATGGACCACGAGATCATATCCCACCACCTCAAGCAAAGGGGTAGTGAAGGAAGTGGTCTGTTTCCCTGAAAGATCAGAAATTAGGCCCAGAAAAATCAAAAAAGGAAAAGACAAGGTGCAAAGAGAACCACTACAGAAGTATTGACTTTTAGCAGGTCTGTAGTAAAACATCGGAGGGGTCAACAACAATTTCAAATCAGGAATCTGCTAAGAGGGGAAAATCTCCTAGGCCCAGGCTACCAGTTAGTGCACTCCTCCTGTGAAAGGACTGTTACTAAATGCTTTCGGCTTTGTGGGCCACAGAATCTACCTGTTGCCACTACTCAACTCTGACTTGGAAGGTAAAAGAAGCCATAGTCAGTACAGAAATGAATGGACATGGCTGTGTTCCAATAAAACTTTTTTCGTGGACATCAAAATTGGACTTACTATTATTGTCAAGTGTCATGAAATATTATCCTTTTGACTTTTTTAATCATCTAAAAATGTAAAAACCATTACATTTATTAATGAATATATCTCATTTAAAGTAAAATTTAAATATAAAAATTGGTATTTAACCCTATAAAAACGGGCAACAGGTTGCCTGGGCTAGGCCCCTGGCCCAGGCAATTACAGAACAAGAGCCAAAGTAACATAAAACCCTCATCCTAGAAAAGGACTAGAGGTGCCTTTCCCTGAAAATGAGGAGTCAACTCCCTACAGAGACCACACTTAATGCTGCCATGATGTGGCAGAAACACAGTCTCAGAAGGTTTTGAATATGCTAAAAAAAGAAAAATTGACAGCCCAAATAATCATCTGGGCACAGCCGCTTTGTAAATTTCACAACTTTACAAGTGCCATTCTCTGAGAGAAGAGGCGTTATACCCATAGATGGATTCTCCCCAAGATGAAGTAAGTATGGGGCCTTGTGCCATAGCTAATCCGTAATTAATCTCTGGATAAAGTCTCTCCTGAGTTTATATTTGTTGATAGTAGATATATCCTGTTGAGACTGAGACTAGAATTTCTCTTTTCATTTGTGAATTTCCACTGTCTTTTTTCTTCCTTCAAATATCACTGTCAAGTTTGGGGTTCTGGAAGGATCATCTTGATTGTAGTCACTACTCAAAAGAAAAGAAATTTGTTAGGTCGATTTGAGGTGGCTAAGGAAACAAAGCACCAGGCAACCCAGGCACACAAAAGAAAAATCAATCAGGTGCTGACAGACAAGCAGTGAACCACCTGTCCATCAGAGGGGTCTCCTGACCAATCCTGGAAGGTCATGGATCTCAGCAAGATCCCCAGACCAACCCCAGGAGGAGAAGAGACTCTAAAAACCTCTCTTTTCTATCCCAAGCCCTCCCTTACTGCCCTAAGCCCCCAAAAAATTCCAATCCAGCTGAGCCTGGGTGCGATTCCCCCGATCGCTCTGATGGACTAGAGGGTCTCACCAGGGACCGAATCTCCATAAAGCCTTGTTAAGCAACTTTTAATCTGCCTCCTTTTGATTAACGTGCCTGACCTTACAGAAATGACTGAGCTTTTAAATTTTTGCTGGATAGATGCATTTATGAAAATGCATCCTATTAATGTTTCAGGCTCCTTAAAAAGTAGGGCTTTTGAAAGATTTTAGGTTGAATTAATTCAATTTCAGTATTCCTGAGAGAATATATCAGTCAGGATTGATAAGTTATTATGCCAAAACATTGTTTAGAAAATAAAAATTTGTTTCTTATTCCACACTACATGTGTATCTCAGGTGGGTGGGTGGGCGGTCTATTGATCACTGTAAGTCAGGGGCTCCTGTGATAGGTGTTCCTTCTCAACCCAATATTCTCACGAGTCCCGAGCAGAAGTACAGCACACATTGCCTCATTAACTTTCCACGGGGAAGTAACTCCTGACATTTCAACTCGCATTCCATTGATAAATATGAATCATATGGCCTCAGTCACCCCACACAGGGAACCCTGAAGCTGGGATGGCCCTTCAAACCTGTCCTGAGCTGGGTGGGGGCACTGCGGGTTTATGCCTCCACACAGCCCAGTCGTTGAATGCAGCTGCCCCTGAGGAGGGGGTCCAACTCTGAGCCAGGGGGTTCATCATCACAGTCATTTCCATTTTGCCAGTATCTCTGTTTAAAAGTATCGTCAAAACTTGAACACAACACTTCAGATGTGATCTACACAGCACAGCTGTGCACTGGGCCCCATTTTTGTATGAATGAACCCTAAATCCAAACTGGCTCTTTCACTAGCTGCTACACTCTTAGAATCCTCTCGAGCTTGTTTTTAACTCCAATTCCCAAGCTTTTCCATGTGGGCAAGGAAGACAGGAACTGTGAATGGAGTCGGTCTTCCTGGGTTTGAATTCCTGCCCTGCCACAGGCTATGTCATCTTGAGCAAATCACTTCTACTCGCTAAACCTTGGTTTTCTCATCTGTGAAACAGGAATGATCAGCATACCTGCCTCAAAGGGTCTTTGTGAGGATTAAGCCGGTTTAAGTCAAATACTTTGTAAATGCTGATCATGTCCCAGGCACCCCCACCATATGGTTCACCATTTTACCTAATCCTCACAGGAATTCTACAAGGTGTTTATTACTGAATCCATTTGGAAATCCAAGGTTCACAGAGTTTAAGGAGCTTGCCCAAGGTCAAATACCTGTTCAGTGGACGAGCCATGGTGATAAGACCTACTGAACTCCAAAGACCAAGTTCTTTTTATTCCATCATTTAGAAATCTTCTTCCTCTTCTGGTACTTCTACATTTTTGAAACACACTACAGAGGTTAAAAGTGCATGCTCTGGGGCTGGAGTGTAGCTCAATGGTATAGCCTTTGCCTAGCATGAATGAGGCCTCAGATTTTTATCCCCAGCACCCTAAAAGAAAAATAAAAGGGTGGGGGTTGCCCCAAGGGAAGACTAGTTTATTTCGTGATATTGAATGAATTGTTTAATCTCTCCTTCCAGGATCTGGGGAACGTTACTTAATCTCCGCAAACCTTAGTTTCCCCATTTATAGCATGGGAATTTTAATTGCGATACTACCTCAGTGGGTTCAGAGATGGTTAAATGAGATAGCATTTAACACAATGCCCACCCATTGGCTGATACCAATAGATTTTAGAGCTGAAAGGGAATGTTAGCTCCATTTCATCTGACTGGTTCCAGCCAAGTGCTCTCAGCCTGTCAAAATAGTGCTGAATCCCAGCAAATCCGTGTGACTCCTGGTGATCACAATTTTCTCTCTAAATGCCTTCTCCTGGATTGTATCTAGAGATCAGCATTGAATTTACAAAATTTCTCTGAACTTTCTCAAACACACATGCTTCCCTGTGTCTAAGAGATGTCCAATTATATCTAGAATTCTTTTCCTCACATTTATGAACTCTGAGGTAATAATATTGAAAAGAGGGAGAAATGAAAGCCATTGTTACTCACAAAATGCATAAGACCCAGAAATTATAGGAAGTTGACTTCAGCTGTGATTCATAAGGGCCATTTGCATCTGTTCCTACTGTTTTACCACAACTCACTGCCCACGTTACTCAGCCCTATATATTCCTCACCCACAACTCGCATTTGAGGGCACTGATCACAAAATGTTCTTTAGTACATCATCACAATTGCCAGGAGCTCTCCTCCCCCACACTCAGCAAAGATGGATAGATATCTAAGTTTTTGATATTCCAAGACTGGTGGGAAAAAAAAATAACTCAATCCCCACCTAAGTTCTGCAAGATATTCATTGTTAGGTGCAGGACAGGCTGAACTAAGTTGTCTGCAAGGCAGGCTGAACGAAAGTTAGCTGCAGGATAACCCACACACTCAAACCCCCCTCTGTCTGGTCCTTTATCACCTGTTTCATCAAGTCTGAACACTCAACCCCACTCAAGGCTGAACACTCGACCCTCACCCGTCTGGTGCAACGCAAACCCACATCTAGCCCCTGCCCTGTCTGTCTGAAGGCAGAAGATGACACTACTGTATGATCCAATCACTGTACGCCAACAAGGCAGCTTGCAGACCCAGAGACCCCATCAGATTTTGGCTATAAAAACTCCCTCCTGCTGGACCCCTCTCTCTTACTCGCTCTCTCGCTCTCTCACTCACTCTCTGCTGGACCCCTCTCTCTTACTCGCTCTCTCGCTCTCTCACTCACTCTCTCTGTCTCCCCCTCTCTCTCTTTCTTCTCTTGCTCTCTCTCTCTCTTGCTCTCTTCCTTCTCTTGCTTTCGTTCTCTCTCATCTCTCTCTCTCTCTCTCTCTCTCTCTCTCTCTCTCTCTCTCTCTCTCTTTCTTTTTCACTGCTGCAATAAAGATCTCTTGGTCGCTCCGAGTTGATGGTCACTTTCCTTTCATTCATCACCATTCCCATTACTGCTGAGGAAGATGGAGCTGCTCAAGACCATGCTTCATATTTCACGCAAAGTCACAAAGCTGGTTAGAGATGGAGATAATAGCTAACTCAGGCCTCCTGCAAAGCTGGAGGAGCCAATAGGCTACAAAAAGCAAGCTTTCCCCAACTGGTCCTCCATCCATGTACCACCACCGCCATTTCTGCAGCATCTTTCTACCTCTTATGGGATTGTGTGCTTATTTTTTAAGATCAATGCATTTTTTTACTGCCTCAATAAATTTAGAGGCTATTAATCTCACCAGTAACAGCTGAGAAATCACAGGTTTCTATACAGTGTATATTTTGTATAAGATCTCTTTTAAAGTATATTCATTTTCTAAGGCTGCCATAACAAATTACTGTAAACTAGGTGGCTTAAAACAACAGAAAAGAGAAAGGGAAGAAGGAAAGGAGAAAGAAAGAGAGAGGTAGGGAGGGGAGGGAAGAAAGGAAGACAAAGCAGAAATGTACAGTCCGATTCAGAAGACCAAAAGTCCAAAACAAGGTGTTGGCAAGTTCTTCTAGGAAGAGAAACTGTTTCATGCCTTCTCCAAGCTTCTTGGCATCCGTGGCTCATAGATAACATCACTCCACTCTCCACCTCCATATCCACACAAACTTTTTCTCTCTGTATGTCTCTATTCATATCGCCTCTTCTTTCTTTTATAGCGATACCAGTCATTGACTTTAGAGGCAACCCTAAATCCAATATTCTTCCATCTAGAGATTCTTATTTAATTACATCTGCAAAGACCCCATTTCCAAATGTTGTGTTCTGAAGTTCTAGGTGGATATAAACTTTGAGAGGTACACTGTCTAGCCCAGTACAATAAATAAATAATGATTAAATTTTTTGAAAGTTGGGCTAGGGGTGTAGCTCAGTGGTACTGTGCTTGCTTAGCATGTATAAGGCCCTGGATTTGATCCCTAGAACAAAAAAAAAAAAAAGAATCTGTTTTGAGAGTTTAGCCATATACCACCTAAAATCATCTTGCATCCCGCTAGTCAGAGGTTTACAAACTCCACTGGGGAAACAGACCTTGGTGTGCACAACATTAGAAGGCATAGGGGGCCCCTGTCCTGGTTTTAAAAGCAGCAGATTTAACAGTCAAAATGGGTACACTTCCCCTACTGTATTTGAACCAATGTATGTTTTGGTAAATCAAGAAGTACGTCCCCTAGATAGACCCGATTCTCTCGTTTTGAGAACTCAGGAAATGTTATTAATCATAGAAATGCTTCAAGTGCTATTTTAAGAATGGTGGATGAACACTAGCTCATTGCATGACTCATTGTTCACCTAAATCAGGAGCTAGCTGTTCCTGTACAGGTCTCAGTGAGGTTGTATTTAGGGGATTTACTAATTTTCCTTTCCACAAAGACAGCCAAAGTATGGTAAGGTGGATTTGCAATTTAAAAGAAACCATTAGGTGATTTCAGACTCCATTTTGTGCCTGTAGAGACAAGAACCCAAAGTACACTTAGTTTCAAAGTACCCAAAGTTTCAGTCCAGAGAAGAAAGATGGAGGGGAAGATTTTATTTTCAGCAGCTTTTGTGAGCCCTGGTCTCCCATGTAAACTTGGATTTTTCCATTTGAGATATTACTGAGTAGACCCTGATCTAACTGCACCAACTTTGGCTCAGTCTTTCAGTCTTTTTTTTTTTTCCCTTTTGGCAGTGGGGTGGGGGTGGTGGCAGTGCTGAGAATTGAATCTGTGGCCTCACAAGGGCAAGCAAGCATTCTCCTATTGAGCTTCACCCCAACTGTCTAAAGAGCATTCACGGTATGATGAAATTAAAGAACTCAGCAGAGACATTTTCATAGATTTTATTGATCATTGTTATTTTTAATTTAAATGCTTTTTTGCTCCCCAATAGTAAAAATTATTATGTATCAAAAACATAAGGGAAATTATCTTAAGTGGGAAGAACATCAGATGATGAAGACAAATTATCATATAGGCCTGATGCAACATATTATAAAAGATGCATAAGAGCAGATGCTGCTCTTGGAAATGACATGTCAATAAGCACATTTCCATAAACACATATGGTGTAGGATCTTTCATATACATATCACTCAGTGTTTACACTGAGTTAAATAATTCAAGATGGTATAGCCAGCTCACAGAAATACAATAAAACACTTCAAACAATTGCATTACTGCCATGAAAAATAATCCACCTAACAATAGTAACAAACAACACTAAGATAAGAGGAGATGGGAAAAGTCCATATTTCTTGGCAAAAACTCACAGTATGAGATGTTACTAACCTTCACCCTGTGTTTCCATCCTCAAATATAGCAGAAAGAAGCAGTCCTAACTTTCATATTTGAATGATCACTGACTTCCAACAGTATGTGTCACTATGACTCATCACCCAACACCATTGCTGACACAGAAGGCCTGGTAAAACTTTTCTTGCAGGACGCCCTCAGAGACAGATGCATACCTCCCAAGAAAATGTGTCTCTTCTCTTTTTAGTCAGGCCTAGATTTTCATGACACCCGTTGCCCAAATGAACAGGAAGGCTTTGAAGGGTCAAGAACAACCAACTCAAGGTGAAAATGTATTGCTTTGTCAGATACTAACATATTTAACAGGATACTGGCAGCATTCGGACATGCTTTTAGAGGGAAGGAAGTGGGGATGGGGAAGAGGAGAGAGACCCACTGGTGGAAGAGCTAGAGAATGAAAAGGAAGCCGTTTTGCTGGTACTTACTCTATCCCTCTTCCAGAAATTCAAAGTCAACATCAGTGTACTAAAAACTGCTATAGAAATACTGTAGGAAACAAACCGGTTTAACTTGGTTTAACACATCTTTTCTCAAACTGACCTGACTGCAGAGTCCCTTCCTAATACAACAATATTTAACATCACAATTTTATTTGATGTGTTTTGGGGAATGTGGTTGCCAGTCTCCAAGAGAATCCCCAATGATTCACACCTTCTGGGTTTCACACCCTGCCTCATCCTTCCCCCAGTACACATTTAATAAGGGTGATGTGTGTCATGAAAAGGCGATTGCAGAAATAATAGAATATAACTTCCAAGGGTAGGCCATTGAAAACTGGGGCTTTCACCTTGCACTCTCATGGAGCTTATCCTTGGAAAAGGCAGCTGCCATGTCATAAGGACACACAAGCTGCCTATGGAGAGTCCCACGTGGGGAGGAACTGAGGGAGCTGACTTGTGAGTGCACCATCCTGGATTCAGACCCTTCAGCTCCAGTCCAGCCTCCAGATAACTTTAGCCCCAGCCAACATCTGGAGCTGCAATTTCATGAGAAATCCTGAACCAGTCCTGATTTTCAAACCATAGAGACTGTGAGATCATAAATGTTTATTACTGTTTTAAGTCAGTAAGTTTGGGAATAAGAAGTTATGCATCAAAAAGGGCTTCTGTCGTGAGTGGCACACGTAGGGCAACTCGATTGCTCTTCGTGCAGAATCGACATCAAGAAGTTATGCATCGATAGATGACTAGTACAAGGCTATTAACCTAAAGCATTTGATGTCAATCATCCTGGCTTGTCATTTGCTTATCATGCAACTTCAAGGTAGACTATATCTGTACACTATTGTACCTCTCCAGATATAGTTAATTGGTTGAGGAAGGAACTCATACTTAAAACCAACCAGTTGAGGTCACTCCCTGAGTGTTGTTGTTGTTGTTTATTTTTATTTGTTCAACTTAATCATACATGACAGCAGATTGCATTTCAAGTCATCATACACAAATGGGTGTAACATTTCGATTCTCTGGTTGTACACAATGTAGAGTAGCACCATTCAGGCAATCATACATGTACCTAGGGTAAAGATCCATCTCATTCCACCATCTATCCTATTCCCATGACCCCTTCCCCCCCCACACCCTCCCCTTTGCCCAATCCAAAGTTCCTCCATTCTTCCCATGTCTGCCCCCTTATGAATCAGCATCCATTAATCAGAAAAAACATTTGGCCTTTAGTTTTGGGGTATTGACTTACTTCACTTAGTATGATGTTCTCCAACTCCAACCATTTACCTGCAAATGTCATGATTTCATTCTCTTTTATTACCAAGTAATATAATATTATATGTGAGATATATATATATATATATATCACAGTTTCTTTATTCACTCATCTATTGATGAGCATCTAGGTTGGTTCCACAGTTTTAGCTATTATGAATTTAGCTGCTATAAACATTGATGTGGCTGTGTCCCTGTAGTATGCTGATTTTAAGTCCTTTGGGTATAGACCAAGGAGTGGGATAGCTGTGTCAAATGGTGGTTCCATTCCAAGTTTTCTGAGGAATTTCCACACTGCTTTACAAAGTGGTTGCGCCAATTTACAGTCCCACCAGCAATGTATGAGTGAACCTTTTCCCCACATCCTCACCAACACTTATTATTGTTTGTATTCTTGATAACTGCCGTTCTGACTGGAGTGAGATGAAATCTTGGAGTAGTTTTGATTTGCATTTCTCTAATTACTAAAGATGTCGAGCATTTTTTCATATATTTATTGACTGCTTGTATATCTTCTGAGAAGTGTCTGTTCAGTTCCTTGGCCCATTTATTGAGTGGATTATTTGGTTTTTGCGGTTAAGTTTTTTGAGTTCTTTATAAATCCTAGAGATTAGTGCTCTATCTGATGTGGGTGTGGTAAAGATTTTCTCTCACTCTGTGGGCACACTCTTCTTATCACTGTTTCTTTCGCTGAGAAGAAGCTTTTAAGATTGAATCCATCCCACTTACTTACTGATTCTTGATTTTATTTCTTGTACTTTAGAAGTCTTGTGAAGAAAATCAGGGCCTAATCTGACATGATACTGAAGTTAGACAGAGCCAACTCTTCTGTGGTGGTTAAGGCCAGAAGATGTGGGACTCAGAAGACGTGGGACTCAAGAGGTGCCAGTGACCACATTTCCTACAAAGATAGTGACAGCATAGAAGCAGAGTTTAGAGCCTGAGGGGAAAAAAAACTTAGTAACATTGAAGTTACTTGTCCCTGTCCTTCAGCCCTCTCAGTGTGGCCCTTCTAATGTTTCCCCTTTTGCCTAAATTGGTCTAAATTGGGTTTCTTTGTTTTGGGTTGTTTTAGTCAGGTTTTTCATCACTGTGACCAAAAGACCTGACAAGAACAACATAGAGGAGGAAAAGTTTATTTGGGGGCTCACGGATTCAGAAGCCTCAGTTCATAGATGGCCAACTCCATTGCTCTGGACCCAAGTGAGTCAGAACATCATGGCAGATGATGTGGTAAAGGAAAGCAGCTCAGGGGGCTGGTGATGTGGCTCAAGTGGTAGCGTGCTCGCCTGGCATGCGTGCGGCCCGGGTTCGATCCTCCGCACCACATACAAACAAAGATGCTGTGTCCGCCAAAAACTAAAAAAATAAATATTAAAAAAATTCTCTCTCTTATTAAAAAAAAAAGATATTTTAATGAGTGCTCACAATGTGCTAGGCACTATTGCAAGTGTCTCATTGATACTCAAAAAAATCCTCTGAGGTAAATATATTTTAAAAAAAAAGGAAAGCAGCTCAGGACATGACAGTCAGGAAGCAGTGAGACAGCTCCACTCACCAGGGACAAAATATAAACCCCAAAGGCATGTCCCCAGAGACCGGCCTCCTCCAGTCACACCCTAACTTGCCTACAGTGACCACTAAGTTAATCCATTCAACTGGATTAATGCACTGATTAGTTTAAGCTCTTGTAACCCAATCATTTCACCTCTAAATTCTCTTTCATTGTCTCACAAATGAGCTTTTGGGGACACATTATATAACACTGGTGTTTGTTTTGTTTGTGGTGCTGGGAGTTGAACACAAAAATACTTTACCACTAAGCTACATCCCCAACCCTATTTATTTATTTATTTATTTATTTATTTATTTATTATTTGAATTTTTTAGTTGTAGATGGACACAATTTCTTTATTTTATTTATTTATTTTTATGTGGTGCTGAGGATCAAACCTAGTGCCTCACACGTGCTAGGCAAGCACTCTACTACTGAGCTACAACTCCAACCCCTTATTTTTTATTTTGAGACAGGGTCTCACTAAGTTGCTGAGACTGACCTCAAACTTGCAAACCTCCTGCCTCAGCCTCCCAAATCTCTGGGATTACAGAAATGAGTTACCAGGCCTGGCCTAAACTGGATTTCTAAACCTTGCTTCCAGATAGAACTTGACTGATATATTGATATATTCCCACCTAATTCCATGTGCCTCCTAGCATAGAACTGATGATAGCAATGACATTGTTCATCTTCCCCCTTGTTCACAAAGAGAGTGGTTTCAGGTTCACCTATTCCACCTCTTCTTGTCACAAGTAGGACCCCGACAACCATGTCTGATTGTCAGCTGAGTTGATTCAGCCAGTCTGAGCCAATCAGATTCTCCCTCTAGGTATTTGGAACTGAGGCAAAAGATACTGAATACAGAAACCCCTTTACACTCATTTTAGAGAGAGAGAGAGAGATTTTAATATTTATTTCTTTTTTAGTTCTGGGCAGACACAACATCTTTGTTTGTATGTGGTGCTGAGGATCAAACCCGGGCCGCACACATGCCAGGCGAGCGCGCTACCGCTTGAGCCACATCCCCAGCCCATACACTCATAATATCACTCTTAAAACAGGCGGTGAACCCTGGATAGTAAGGGGCTCCAAGCTGTACCAGTCCCTGCCTCTTCTGTGAAATCTCTAAGACCCTCCAGTGTTCTTCCAATAAGTTTGCAAGGTCACTTCTACTTCCTAAAGCCAAAAGGAACTGGACTAACACATGCCCCCCAACCTACTGCATTTTTTGTGCCATCGGGGACTTGTCCATCATTATCTCCAAGACCAACCTAGTCCCTCATTAGAACTCAGTAAATATCTGACGAACAACGGCCACTCACTGTACTGGGTGGGAGATGCTCCTCTTCGCACTGAGCGAAACCCTGATTTTCTTTTCTCTCTTATACTCATTTGTCCGGGCCTTGATTCTGCCTGTTGTGTCAGCCACAGAGACTATACGTCCTTCAGGGACAGCACATCACATTCCCACCTTCACATCAGAGACCAGAGGTCCCTGGCCCCTCATCAAACTTTACCCTTTACAACGTGCCCAGGGTCATCAGACCTATCTGCTTGGTTTTCCTGCCCACCTTGTCTATGCTGAACTGGAGCCAGGATGACCAATTCCCGTGCCAGTGCTGGCTTTACCCTGGCAATGCCATGTTGCCAAGGACCAGAGGGACTTGACACTCACACCTCGGTGTTTTTCCAGTCCTTATTTTTAGCATTCTGTGGGATGAGGGGCTTTTGTCGTGGCTTCACTGCCTCCGTCAGAAAAAAAAAGAATGAGCTTCCGGGAAACTTCCACCTTCCAGAGAATCATCCTTCTAAGCCAAACAGACCTCCTGTCTGACTAGGGCAAGAATGGTAGGTAAGGAATAGGACAGAACATGGGGCTCAGTAGTTCAGTAGGTGCTAAGTGCAAGACAACTAGAGAATCGTGGTTAGCAGAGGATAAAGAAGCAGCAAGTATCGTGGGTTGACTACCCATTCCTACAACCCAACCCCCTACTTCCCCGTTTCTTCACTTTCTAAAAGTACTCAGAGCTTCCTTGAAGGAGCTGCCCCTCCTCTAGGTTCAACCATGTGTGGAACTGACAGCCCTTTAACCCCAGGCTCTGAATAGCCTGATCCAATCACCTTTTACCCCCAACAAACTATCACCAGGTGGTATTTCTCTGGTTACAGCAATTGGTGAGTACCTGACCTAAACTAGTTTAGTCAGAGTGAAGCCCAACATTTTTTTGGATAGTCAAAGGATAAAGTCAATTTTCCCTCTAACGTGGAAGAAGTCCATAGACCCAGAAGATATTAACAGCTATCTTGCACCCAGGAGGACAGGTCACCTTGGAATAAAGTTGGTACCATGGAAGGCAGGGTTGAAAATGAAAATGAACAAAGTTCTGTGTAGCAATACTTATCTTCTAGATCAAACCAAACCTGAAGGCCACTGAAGTACGTAAGCCAATAAACTCTAACAAGTTAAATAAATTGGAGTTCCATTTCTGGTACTTACCACCCAAAAGATATGAACCAATAAACAAGGACTAACTAGCAACCTGCCTGGTTTGTGAGGATGCAAGCAATGATTGAGTAGGGGAGGAAGGTGAACATAATCACATGAGAGCAAAGAAAATCATATTTTCCTGAAATCCCAGAGCGGAGATGAGGGATAGGATATGTGGGTCCATCCTGTAAACTGTGGGGGAACAGCCATGCATTTGATTCCATTAGGGCATGCTCCATTTCCTGAAGACTGTGATAAATCCAGATTCTTAAATCCAATATATTTATATACCAGCAATAGATGTTCATGAACTTATAACTATCATGGGTGTCATGACGAAAATGCAGTGGTGTGGCCAGGCATGGAAGGGCACGCCTATAATCCCAGTTACTTAGGAGGCTGAGACAGAAGAATCACCTTCACCCCACCAATTTGAGAACAGCCTGGGCAACATAGTGAAACCCTTCCAAAAGAAAAAAAAAATAGTGGCTTATTTTTTAAAAATTTAGAGCCAGTCCTACATGGAAAGCTAAGAATGTCATTTGATATGAGACACCAAGAGTAAGACTCATTTTTAATCTTTATTGCTTATTTACTCTCAGGCACACAGGAGGCTTAGTTAACCTAATCATATTTTGTACAAACACTTTTAGTAAAGCTAAAAAAAATAGGGTCAAAGCAATTTTCCTTTCCCTTCACCTTCATTGCCACATGACAATGGAAGGGAGGTAATTCCTGATCCATTGGAGAAGAGAGGGGCTCTGTTAAAATCAACAAAGGTAAAAGGTTAATTAACTTCATTTGGTCATATATATATATATATATATATATATATATATATATGTATGTATATACATATATATATATATATATATGACACACACACACATACGTGTGAGTGTGTGTGTATGGGATATATATATATATATATATATATATATATATATAATATATATTATATATATAAAATATATCAAAGCATCGTATTGTATACCATACATACATATTTTTTATTTGTTAATTTAAAAAATAAAATTTAAGTCTAAAAAAAAAGTTTAGGGAATAAAATTTTCCTTACCTGAGATAATCAACTTACAGTAAGGAAAGGTTTATTTTGGCTCATAGTTTCAGAGGTTCCAATCCATGGTAGCTTGCCCCTGTTGCTGTGGGCCTGTGACAGTACACTACATCATGGCAAGAACACCTGGCAGAGGAGGCCTGTTCACCATATGGTCACCAGCAAGTAAACGAGAGAGAGTAACTGGAAACTCAATATCCCCTTCAAGGGTACACCCCTAGTTCCCTAATTTCCTTCCACTGGGCCTCACCTCTTAAAGGTTCCACCACCTCCCAGTAGTGACACAGGCTGCTGACCAAGCCTTTAACATGACTCTTTGGGGACTCTTAAGATCCAAACCAATGCAGGAACCTATACTATAAATCAGGTATTAGGCAATTACCTCACCAGCTTCATGTTTCCAATAATGTTGCACTTTTTCATAAATTTGAAAAAAAAATATTTTTTTCATAAATTTGAAACTTAAGAAACAAATAACATAACTGAAAATCAAAATGCTATTTAAATTTTATTTTAGACAGACAGATCTTCGTCTCCTAGGAGGGGAAAAATAATTCCTGAATCAACAGATTTGTTTAAGCAGTACACAAGCGCTCACACCAGCAGCACATATACTGAAATTAGCCGGGTGCCTTGGTGCATACCTGTAATCCCAGCGACTCTGGAGGTTGAGGCAGGAGTATTGTGAGCTCAAAGCCAGCTTCAGCTACAGCAAGGCACTCAGCAACTCAATGAGACCCCATCTCTAAATAAAATACAAATCAGGGCTGGGGATGTGGCTCCCTGGTCGAAAGTGCCCCTGAGTTCAATCCCCGGTACCTGCCACCAACCAGCTGGCTGGGCTGGCGAGATGAGCCAAGTTCAAAGGGGCTAGCTGCAGCAATAAACTTGAGAAAATGGCGAAGACACCATGCAAAACACAAAGAGGAGTTTCTAAGAACAAGGGCAGGACGGCTCTGAGACCTTAAGGGTCAGCTCCACATTCAGCAGCACTGGAAAGAGGGCAAGAGAGAGAGCACACCCAGAACCCATCTATTTATTAGGGAAAAGACATTCGATAGAATATTTCACCCCAATAAAGCAAGGAATAGGGTTTCAAAAGGTGGAGTCTTGCTTTGTGATGTCTTGTGGTCAGCAGATTGACTGACATCTTGGCAAGTCACACACATCTCAGGTGCTATGTGGGATCACAGGCAGAGCAAGAGGAAAGGCACACTTACCGCACACAGCCCTATAGGCCCACAATGCCAGACCAGTCCCCTCATATGGCTCAAATACACATAGCTCACACACACAGCCCATGGATGGCTCGCAAAGCCTGCCCCCCAAAAAGTACATGAATATTAAAAGTAATTGAATTATTTTCATCTTAGATGATTTCATTTTGTCATATCAAAGCTGAAAAGCTCTATATAAATTTAGTAGATTCATTCAGAATACTTTATTATGAAGACAATAAAAATTGAAACTGGATTTTCAGTTTTTCATAAATTTGAAACTTAAGAAACAAATAACACAACTGGAAATCAAAACGCTATTTAATTTTTATTTTAGACAGGCAGGTCTTCGTCTCCTAGGAGGGGAAAAAAAATAATTCCTGAGTCAACAGATCTGTTTAAGAAAAACACATCACCTTTCTTTCCTCTATCTAAAAAAGTTCATTTCCAGTTGACTTTCATAGCTTAAATCCTGGTATTGTACTCATTTCAGCTCTCTAGAAGGTTCCTCTGACCTTCCCTTTAGAAAGGTTTTCCTAGGATTTCCCTTCAAGTTTTACAACTTAGTTTAAAACCACAGGCACACAAACACACACATTCTCCTTTCCAAGGTCTCATCCAATAATCTTGATTTGTTTTCAAGAAGGTTGGCACTGCCCCGGAAATCTTCTTCTCTCTGTATGCTGGTAGATTCTGCTAGACAGGCGTGCCATCCTGGCAGCCAGGGCGAGCTCTGGGCTGAAGCAACTGACAGGAGACTGTGAGGCAAAACACTACTCCTCCCCTTCCTCGGGGACTGAGCAAGCCTGAATCAGACATCATCTGGCCTAGGATTCAAGTTTCTAGTACAGAGCATACCAATTGCTACAGACCAGAACCCTTGGATTGGTCTGACCTAGGAATGACCCATCAAGCAAGTTAAAACCCACCAATCTAAGCTAATCTAAACTAGGCACTGCCTCTAAAACTAAACCAGCACTTAACTCTGCTTTTGATTGCTTCATTAGCCTCTGATAAATTAATGGAAGAGCTTCAACTGGGTTATAAGTTTACTCTTAAATATACTCCCTAAATATCCTTTAGCAATATATGTTCATGTTCAATGTAGTGCTATTGTAGTATAGTCATTAAAGCTTTACCCCAGGGGCTTGGGACATAGATTAGTGGCAGATCTCTTGCCTGGCTAAGGCAAGGGCTGGAGATATGAGGATGTGGCTCAGTGGTTGAGCCAGCACAATGGTTCCCAGCACCGTAAAAATATAAGAATGAAATCAAATTATATAATGAGATTATTTGCATTTAAAATCTTGATTTTCTATATCTAGATTATGGATAAAAATTAATCCAATAAATAACTAGTGTACAAGTAATATATAATGTAGCATACAGATACTATACTATACTATACTATACATCAGGCATTAGGCAATAATCTCACCAGCTTCATGTTTCCAATAATGTTGCATCCTTAAGAAGTGTAATATAGTATACTCATATGTTTTTATAGCATGAATATATCTATATCTTTATCTATATATATGTTGTTCCATATATCTGTATTTTATAGAAATACAGATAAAATGGGAGGGGAAAAAATCCCATGATTTTCTTATCATCCAGAAAACACATCACTCTCTTCCCAGTGCATAAGTAGCAGAATGATATATAAAATAATAACTTTTTTGCTTTCTAACAGTTTGGGATTGTCCCCTTGCCCCTGGAAAGGAAATGACTCTGAAACATCAGGACTTTGAGTGACTGAAAAACCACTAAAGCAATTGTGTTTACCTGAAAGTGACTAAGTGTACCAAAAAGAATAGGCAAGAGGGCTGAGGTTGTGGCTCAGTGGTAGAGCACTTGCCTAGCACATGTGAGGCCCTGGGTTCAATTGTCAGTACCACGTATAATTAAATAAATTTAAAAGGTCCATCTACAACTAAAAATATATTTTTAAAAAAATAATGGGCAAGATATGAACTCTGGAGGTGGGAATATGGGAACAAAAATCAAAAACTGAGTTTTAGCAAGAAATTACATTACATTTCTTGCCTACCTAACTTTATGTCCTTGATATACCAAACCCATTACCTACGCATGTGCACACCAGGCATGCACACTCATACATATACAACTCTGAATATGTATAAATGAAAATGGAATCACACATACTGTGCTGTAACCTGCTTTTTCCATTTAATAACATATCTAGAACACTTTGCATGGACCATGCTTTCAATGCCAGGATGAAAAGTACTCAGTCCACTTCACTCTACCGGGTTATGGGAGAACGCATCTTTCAAAGAGAATATTCCCTATTCCCTGTGCTCTTCTGTGATGTAACTTTGCCACTTCTGCATCAACAAGTGGAATCTGATACACCTCTGCTTGAATCTGAGCTGTCTTTGGCAGCAATTTGGTGACAACAGAATGTGGCAAAAGTGACTGCAATGCCATGCAGCCTCTTCCCCTGGTATTCTTGCTTTGTTCCTTGTCTAAGTGCTGTCTTGGAATACACTTGCCATGCTATAAGAAGCCTGAGGCCCACAGAGGTCAAACTCAGGTACTCTGGGTGACAGACCTGTTAAACCCAACCTGCAAGTCAAGGCAGCCCAGGCACCAGAAATGTAAGTCAAGAAGTCTCCAAATGACTCTAGATCCTTACTTTTTATTTGTTGTTTTTAGATCTACATGACAGTCGAGGGTATTCTGACATATTATACATACATGTAGTATGATTTCTTGCAGTTTTACATGATGTGGAGTTTCACTCATTTTGAACATAGGAAAGTTATGTCCAATTCATTCTATTATCTCTCTTATTCCATCTCCCCTCCCTTCTCTTCATTTCCCTTTGTCTATTCCAATGAATTTCTATTCTTCCCTCTCCTTCCCCTTTATTGTGTGTTAGTATCCACATATCAGAGAGAATATTCAGCCTTTGGTTTTTTGAGATTGACTTATTTCACTTAGTATGATGGTCTCCCGTTTCATTCATTTACTGGCAAATGCCATAATTTCATTCTTCTTTATAGTTGAGTAATATTCCATTATAAATAGATAGATAGATAGATATCTCACAGTTTATATATCACTGCTATAAACAGTTTATATACATATATATCACAATATATATAAATATATATTATATATTTATATATATGTCACAGTTTCTTTATACATTCATCTGTTGAAGGGCACCTAGGTTGGTTCCATAGCTTAGCTACTATGAATTAAGCTGCTATAAACATTGATGTGCCCGTGTCACTGTAATATGCTGATTTTAAGTCCTTTGGGTATATACCGAGAATTGGGATAACTGGGTCAAATGGTGGTTCCATTCCAAGTTTTCTGAGGAATCTCCATACCGCTTCCCACAGTGGTTGCACCAATTTGCAGTCCCACCAGCGATGTATGAGTGTAACTTTTTCTCCACATCCTCGCCAACATTTATCATTACTTGTATTATTGATAATTGCCATTCTGACTGGAGTGTAGTTCCTCACTTTTTGAGTCACCTTTTGCTAGTCACGTCTCCCCAGCTGAGACCGCAGACATTTTAGAGCAGAAACAAGCCATCTTCCCTGTCCCCTGTCAGATTCCTGACCCATGGAATCTGAGAACATCATAAAATTGGCGCTATTATACAGCACTAGTTTTTATGATGGTTTGTTCTGTAGCAATTGAAAACCAGATCACATGACCAAGCGTTTTCAGGGAAAACTGAAAAAAAAATGTTGTCACCAGACTGAAAATGAACTAACAAGGTAAATCCTCTATGAACAGCTAATGCAGCACAATGAATGTCAAACCCCAATTTAATTTTTTCCAAATTATCTCTGCCGTCTCTCATCATCCTCACGAATGTATGGCTTCCTCATATGTGGCCTATGCATATTATGTGTCTGGTATTTTAATACACACCCAACATACTTCATTTAATTCACAAAACCCTGAAAGAAAAATATTGTATCCTTATTTTACAGATGACGAATTTGAAGCTTGAACAAGTTACTCAACTAATAAATGACACAGAAGAGAATTGAACTCCCACTTTCTGGCTCCAAATTGAGGTGCTCTACCTGTATACTACAAGATAAGTGACAATATGGCATGGACAGGAGGCTTATGTCACATAATAAAGCCAAAAATTCTACCATATCCCTGAAAATACAGTGAGGATTTCAATGGAATCTGGTCATGGAGGGGTTTCCATTGTCGCTACTAGTGTTTTTTTCTGTAGTAATACACTCTGGAATGCATCCACTCACCTTTTATTTCATGGGTATATTTATATAATATCCTTTTCTCAGCCAACTGTTTTATCAAACCAGTTTGTCTGGGGACTCATGGCTCAGTGGTAGAGCATATGCTTAACATTCAGAAGGCCCTCGGTTCAATCTCCAGCCCCAAAAACAAAAAAGAAAAAGGTATCAATACATACATGTGTAATACATGTCAATATGTATACATATTCTTACCTCCACCAAGAAATACTAACTATGATACCATCAATACCACCAAGCACTGAGCTGTTTGTTTGTTTGTTTGTTTGTTTTTCCTTTGATTTTTAGTCAGGATATATATTGACCTGTAACTGGAATTCTGTGATTGTATTGAAGAACAGATAAAGTGGAGGAAATATGTAGGAAGACCATGGCTACAACGGATGCATTTAAAATGTACCACAATTTTGGTATTAACCCCTCTGATTTGTTTTAACCTTAAAAGGGGCTTCAAATTTTAAACCATGTCAGTGTATTATAAATGTTAAATTTTATATCATCAGTTTGATTTTCCTATATCAACAACAGTAATAATACCAACAACATCAACAATAATATGAGCCTGTTCACCAAGCACCAGATGCTAGACTAAAGGGCTTCTGCTCTACCTCGATTCATCTTAATAGCACCTCTGTGACATAGCCAGTAAAATCATCCATATTTAACAGATGAGGAAACAGGTCTTTAAAGGTTGAGTAGTGGATTCAGAGTGACTCAGCCAAGAAACTATCAGCTTGGACTTGAACTAGGGTGCATGTGACTCCACGCTTTCAACCCTATCTATCTTTTGATTTGGTATGGGTCCTATGCAGGACTGCCCAGCGTTTTTTGTATGTAATTCTTGTTTGCAGAATTATTTTCATGAGTCCCATCTGCAAAACTAGAAATCAGAGACCGGCTTTCTCAGCCTCTCTTGCAGCTGGGGAGTTGGCATGTGATCAGATATACACATATGAAAATTCAATCTGCAGAACTTGAGGAAACAAGCCGTGCACAAATCTATGCATCTTGAGGTACTGTTCTAATGGGGGTCTTAACGGCCGCCGGCGGTAGAGGGCGCTCTACCGGGTGGCCGGTGCCTGACAATGGTGGCACCTTCATCGTTCTGGTTGTCAACGGAGCCCATTAGAGACCCTCCCAGTTTCTCTGAACTCTCAGTTAGATCTTAATAAATTTTGTTTCTGTTTAAACTAGCTAAAGTTTTGTTATATGGGACTAAGAATCTGAATGGCACAATCCCTTCAGAACTCAGGAACTAGTATTTCAAACAGAACTGCAAATACTTGTTTTGTTTTTCATGAGTTATAGTCAATTTTATTATTAACTATCTTAAATGTCTTCAGATTTTTCTGAATGAGTCTTCTAATAATTCATCAAAAGCAGCAGGACAAGCCATCCTCCTCAGCTACGCAGAGAGGTCTGCTGACCTTTTCACCAAATGAGAACCATTTCTTTTATGAATTGAAGTCCAAAAAACTTCAAAAATAATTTTCCCCTTTGGAAGTATTTTCTTTCTTTGCTTCCTTGGTTATTAAAATTAATGTGATGTATCTGGTTCTAACTATGAACTTAATCAAATTCTCATTCCATTGATTTAAGTTTATTCCCAAAGTCAAACTCGGAAACATTTGTTCATTCTCTTCATATATTTCATTCTTATCAAACAGTATCCTTGTTCTCTATCTCTGTTCTACTGATGTGGTGACTACTGCACCTTAAATGGCATTACATTCTTGTTAGCTGTTTGGAACACTTTTTCTCTGAATTTTTCCTACTGACTGGTTTTACCATTCCCCCTTATTTCTTGTTTACAGGGTAAAAATAAAACAAAAATAAAGAAGGCTCTTCCCACAGTTCCATCTACTGAACTCTAGTGGTTTCCTTTCCCTTTTGCTGTGATTGCTTTAGGGATGAGTCTATGGTGGGCATGAGAATTTGACTAATCAGATTAAGGATGGAGTAACTTTGGAATGGTTTATCTACTTGATAAAAGGAGAGCTATACATAAAGATGCCATAGTCTGGCTGAGCAAAATAACCAGGAGGTGACAAGCAACTTGAAGGTTGAAGCGGGAACTGCTTTATTGCAGAGAAACTCAGCAGGAACTGAGCGGGCACTCAAGGTAGCGAGAGCCGCTTTATTGCGAGACAGCAGAGGTATATATAACCAACTGATTACACACAGCTTGACTCAATTAGCATCATCTAGATACAGCAAACAGCCAGTAAGGAATCTCCATTATCTTAATGGCTCGGTGGTGTTGCTTCACAAACCACTCCTCCTGGAAACTGCCAGGCGCCATCTTGACTTGGTTGTGGCCCTCAACATAAAGAAAAACACCTGTATTTTTTACTTTGTGTGTTTTATGCTGCTATGTTGGATATGATGTTTAGGGTTAAGAGAGCCATTTTGCAATTGTGAAGGTATATACATATATAGATAGATTTACAAGATCTAGAAAACAAGAGAGAAGGCATTGGCAAAAAAAAAAAAATGTTGGAATCTGGAAAACATATGAATGAAGGCAGAGTCAATAAAGCAGAATTCTAACTGGCAATGAGGAAAGCTGAGAACCAACCTAACACTTCAAAGGTCTTTGGAACTGGTAGAACCAGGGATCTCTGGGACATAGGTTGAAGAAAGATAATAAAATAAGAAGACAGCAGTATATCCCCTAAACCCCTTCCTTATCCCATAGAGCTGGCCAATGACCTTCTCCCACACCAGCACAACACTGATGGTTTATTCACTGAAAAAAGTAAAATAGAATTTTCTAGACTTGAGGACAGCTGATTCATACATCCTGTATGTAAATCAGAAATATTAAGTAATTGAGTATTCACTGAAGGCTGAAGGCTGAGACCCTCAGCCCTCCTTACTCACTTGGATTCTAAAATATTTGTAACTGGACCTTAGTACTCTAGGCAGGTAATTAGAACAGTTTCCAAGTCATCTAATCAGCTCAAAAGGAAGAAAGAAAGAACGAACTAAAGATACAGAAATGGAGATAGAGGATAATCACTCAGGGCATCTATAGTGAGGCTCCCACATGAACAAGCTTCACCCACACTCAGAACTGCACATTGTCTTTTAGGTTCTCACTCTTCTTAATCAGGAGCTGACAGCCAAAGATGTCCAATCGTGTGTCTGAGAGAAATCCCTAAAATAAAAACTGGGGAAAGAAAAAAAAAAAAAACAGAAGGAAGCAAAGCAAAGCAACTTGAAGGAAACAGAAACTGTGAAGGGAGAATAAAACTCCAAAAACACTCTCTAATGTTCTCAGAAAGAAAAGAAAATATTTTGTTTCCATAAAACAAGAACCAAATTGTTAGCAGTTTTTAAAAGTATAATCTGAGTGTAAGAATGGGCATGTGAAATTTTCAAATATGCTAACAGAATTTAAAAATCAAAATAAAGCCTGGAAGACAAATTTGAAGAAATCTCCTAAAAGAAGAATTCTAACCAGAACTAGAGGAAATAAAAATTTTAAATTACAGGTCTAACCCAGAAAGTCCAACACCTAGACATTAGATATTCCAGAGCAACAAGACATAAAAAATAAACAGAAGAAAATACTCCAGAAAAATATCTCAGAACTTCGGAGCATTAAGTCACCAGATAGAAAAGTCTTCCTGGGAGCCATATACTATGAGTAAAAGAAAAAGAAAAAAAAATCACTCATGGGTTATCAATGTGCATTTCAAAACATTAATGAACTAAGAGGTGATTCTGCCGGCCACCAGAGAGGAAGAGAGTGTCACATATAAGGTATTAGGAATCAAAACGGCTTCAGATTTCTCCACTACAATGCTAAAAGCAAAACCATTCTGTTAGGATTTGACCAGGAAAACAAGCCACTCCAGGTACAGAAATAGGGACTTATACTACTACTAAGGGTTGAGAGTGTGAAGGTCAGGTGAGCTGCCACAGAAGCAGGTGAGACTAGGGATTGGGCCTGGAAGTGATAGAAAATCTCAGCAATCTAAAGTAAATCACTGGTTTCAATCCCAGCCACCAGCACCACCAAAGCAGAAGACACCCAAGAGCTTGCCTCCAGCCCTTGTGTCTGCCTACAGCAGCCTCTGCAGAATAGCAATTTCTCCTCTTGCGATTTCCATCTTAGATAAGTGCTTCTCATTGACAAATTCAGACTAGACCCACATCTGGAGAAGGAGATTCTAAGATATGCGGTTACCAGTTTCTCCCTCTGATGCAGAGGAGATTCTAGAAGGGGAAATGAAGAGAAGTTGGACAGCAGACAAGCCAGTACAGTGACCGTGGAGTGATACCTTGAAAATCCTGAGGGCAAATAACTTCCAACCTAGAATTATATTTCCAACTAAGTAGTTCATCCAGTATGTACATAAAATCAAGAGGTTTCTTAAACACAAACGGTCTCAAAATATTTAACTTCCATGTACCCATTCTCAAGGAGTTCCAAGCACATGCCTGTAATCTCAGCAAATCAGGAAGTTAAGGCAGGAGAACTGCAAATTGGAGGCCAGCCTCAGTAACTTAGAGAGGCCCAGTTTCTAAATAAAAAATAAAACAAACTGGGGATGTCGCTCAGTTGTAAAGTACCCCTGGGTTTAATTCCTGGTGCCAAAAAAAAAAAAAAAATTTCCAAGAGGCTTGGCTACTCCAAATATATAAAGCAAGAAAGGTTAAGAATTAGAAGTAAAGAGGGGGCTGGGGTTGTGACTCAGTGGTGGAGTGCTCACCTAGCATGTATGGGGCACGGAGTTCGATCCTCAGCACCGCATAAAAATAAAATAACGATATTGTGTTCACCTAAAAAGTAAAAAATATTTTTTAAAAAATAATAAAGAAATAAAAGTAAAGGGGAAGAAATGTGATGCAAGAAAGAGACAATCCAATGGGAGAGAGATTAATGGGATTCTCAGAAAGAGAATTTTAAAAACTGGTTCTAGCATGACAGCTATGAGTCAAATACAGAGGACAATCCATCCATATTGGAGATGTGTGATGCAGAACACAGACACATCAAAAGAACTATGTCCAAGATATCCTTTACCAATGGACTGTCTTCTCAACATGAAGACAGCAGGCACAATTGGGTCTGTCCTAGATACTATCTGGGCTTGTCCTGCCAATGAAGTCTCTGCTGTCCTTGCTGCATTAGGCAGGATTCTAAAAGGGTCTCTAAAAAATCTCCACCCCAAACATTACTCCCATGATTACCTTATAGGGCAAAGGGGAATTTTGCAGGTATAATTAAATTGACTAAACAGTTGACTATAAAAATAGGAGATTATCCAAATAGGTCTGAACTAATCACTTGAGCCCTTTAGACACAGCATTTCTCTGGCCAGTAGAAGAAATGGAAGCCTGAGAGATTCTAAGCAAAAGGGAAATTCTCCATCAAGTGGAGGGTGCACTTGAGAGCAGCCTCAACTACCAAGAGCAGTCCCCTCTGACTGCCAAGGAAATGAATTCCAAAAACTTGAGGTAGCTTGGAAATGGACTGTTGCTTAGTTGAGCCTCCAGCTGGGGATCCAATCAACCTACGATCATTTCCAGCTTATGAGATCCTGAGCAAAAGAGTGACCCGAGGAAACTGGGAAATAATAAACGTGCTGTTTTAAAATGCCAGATTTGTGGTGATTTGTCATGTGATGAAAGAAAACCAACACTCTCAACATCAACTGTTGTCTGGATGAACTGGGGAAATTACTTTACCCCAAAGAAGAGATCTGCTTGATTTTCTCCTGAAAGAGAGAAACCATAGAAACTTTGGAAGCAGCGGGAGGCTGCCTACTCTTTGACTATACTTCTGCACTTGTCTAACCCAAACTTCAGACCTCCCCGATGTCCCATCTGAGACACACAGTATATCCTGTGTTTCCCAGAACTCACTCTGCACCCTGATCTCTGGATTCCCACAAGGGGCTCTTGAACTCTCACAAGAACATTAACATCAAGCTTGATCCAGAGATTCATGCAACTTCTCTTTTGAGAGTCTACTATAGTAGTTGGGCTTGTCATTCAGCTGTCAAATATATACAAAGTAGTATTCACAGATATGTATATGTATGAAAAGTATAAAGCAAAGCAAGGAATAATTATCAAAGAAGTCAGCATACTGACTTGAAGAAAGGATGGAGAACATGATTGAAGTGGAGCACATGGAAGACTTCCAAGTTACTGGCAATGATTTCCTGGTAACAAGTAAGCAAGTGTTTGTTTTACCATTATTCTTTCTTTTTTTTTTTCTTTTTTTGGAACTGGGGGTCGAATCCAGGGCTTTGAGAACGCAAAGCAGACGCTTTGCCATTGAGCTCCATCCCAGCCTTTACCATTATTCTTTCAACTCTGTGTATTTTTATACAGTCTTCTGTATATATTATACTTAACACATAAATGCTTACAAAAGATAATATTATAAAATTAGAAATTGTAAGACATGAAGCTACAAATTAAAATTTTCTTCTAGCTGCTTTGTCTTTAAGTTCCATTCTTTAGACCTTTAGAATGTTAAGAGTTTCATAGTGAACGGTCTCTGAAAATCAGGAACCCACTGGAGTTTTCATAAGTGGGAAAAATGATGGAATGTTTATTAAACTCTATTAGATTGTTATACCAAAATAAATTTCATATGGATCAAGATTTATAGTGAGAATTGAAAGCCTAAAAATAAAAAAGGAAAATATGAGAGAACTATTTTAAAATCCATGAGTAAAGTATTTCTAAGCATGATACAAAATATAAAAGCTATAAAAGTAGTTAAACATGGATACATTTTTTAAAATTCTGCTTAGTGACACCACCACAAATAAACCCAAAAGACATGAAAAACTGGAAACAACTATTTGCATTTCCACAAACTGATAAGAAAAAGACCAATAATTCACTCAAAAAAAAAAATGGGCAAAGGATATGAACAGACAGTTCTCAGGAAAGAAGTTTCAAATGGCTCTTAAACATATGAAAATACGCTCAATCTTCTCCACAATGAGAAATCCAAATTAAACTACCAGATTGGCACAGATAAAATTTTTGATAACACCATGTGGATGAAGGTTAGAAAAACAGATGCTCTCACATATTGCTGGTGGGAGTGCAAACTGGCTCAGCCCCTGTGGAGAACAACTTGACAGTATCTATCAAAATCTAAAATGCATGTTTTGGCAGAAGCCAGGAGTTGTGTACCCCAGAATCAATCCTCTAGATTCCTTGCTAACAGAATCCAGTTGCTCAGGTGGCAGTGTGCCAAGTCCCAAGCAATGGATTTTATGTATTGAGTCGTTTATATTTATTAAGCACTTTCTGTGTGCTAGGCACTGTTCTGGGCCCTATCTGCCAGCGAAGGAAGCCGGATCAAATTCTATCCTTCATGACAATCTGGTTCCTACAGGTTGAGATGCCAGAGTAAAAGGGCAACCGTGATATTTTTGATGTCTATTTCATATAATAAATGATTCACATAATTTTTCATCCAAATTGAGACACATTTGAAAGTGCATACTGTAATACAAACGGGCACAAACCATGATTGTCCCAGGCAAACTGGGAAATATGGTCTCCCTTCGTAATCCTGATACCGCCAGTTACTGTGACGAAGTCCTTGTGGGAAACTGTGTGACTCCATTTTTGAGAAACCTCAAGGCCTGTCCAGAGGCAAACCCACAGAGCCTCCCTGCTGAGTTGATTGTCTGTAAATAACTGGAGAGATCCGTGGCGCCAGGTGTCCCTGAGTCAGTTAGGCTAGGTGAGGACCCATAGCAACCCCCTAGCAACCACCAATCAGCATGAGACAGGAAAAATATCTGAAATGCCAGGTGACCTTCCCAGGAATTTGGGTGATTGATATCATGATTAGGCAACCCTGCAGTTTATTATATACACTCTTGCAACTCCTCGAGGCCTAAACCAATCAGTTCAAATGTATCCACCACTTGAACTAACAAATCACCCCTACCCAACTTGTTCCCCCGCCAGTGAATGTGCTAATCAATGTTAAGAGTTGTTTGATTTTCCCGCGGTATGAAATGATTTGCTGTGTGATGTTGTGACGCATAGAGTATCCCCCAAAAAACTATAAATCTTCTCTGAACTAAGGACTAGGACTCACTCCTCTGGAGCACTGCATCAGGAACGATTGTGAGTCCAGGCTCGAGTTTGCAATAAAGACTCTTTTGTGATTGCATCAGATTCAGCTCCTGGAGGTTTATTGGGGGTCCCACGAATCTGGCATTACACTTGCTTCCCCAAATGCTGAAGTATAACACCAGAGAAGCACGCGGAGGCAAAGAGCAGAAAGCAAAAGGTTTTATTAAAGGATCGCAGAGAAGACTTCCCCCCAGAGGAAGAAGGGGATCCGAAAGGCAGAATCTGTGGGATGGGGAGGTCTTACCCCTTTTATATCTAAGGTCTTCTTTTATCCTTCTACATTTCTGTCCTTTATTTTGCTTATTTCCTTCTATCCTGAATGTGAAGGGGGATGCAGGTGAAAAGGTGAAAGGTGGAAAACAGGTAGGGATGTGGCAGGGAAGGAGTGATCCAGGCAAGAAGGGCCTAGGGTGGTTTGATGAGCACCTCCCTATTTGCTGGGAGCTGCTTCATTAACAGTTCTTTAGAATTTGCCGAAGCTTTGGGGACATTAATATTTCAATCTCCCAGGTGTAGTTCTGATTACCCAGGCTCAGATCAGACTCCTTTTCTTTTTGGACTCCGTTTTGTTTATTAAGACTAGCTTTCAGACGGGATTTACCTAGCTACACTAACTACCTATTTTTAAATCTGGCTTCAATCCTACAATAATAATGACATCAAAACTGCCTCCGTGGCTGTTCTGAAGGACGTCCTTCCATTCTAGAGTGATTCCACTAGGGAAGTCTGGAAGAGAAATTAACCCGAGAGAAGATACATATGACAGATAATCATGCAAAGATGCTCAACCCCTTTAATAATGAGGGAAGTTGGAATTAAACCAATAATAAGATGCCTTGGAAGGATTAGAAAGAGAGGAAGGATGTGGTCAGATTGCCTTCAAAGCACATACAACTTTGATTTGAAATTGTAGTGCAGTATATAATTCTCTGGGCATATCTCTTAACATAAAAATGATTAAAACATCATTGCTGAAAATAAGGAGCGGGGAGTATTAAATGATTTCAGTTGTGGCTCAGTGGTAGAGTGCTTGCCTAGCATGCACGGGGCACTGGGTTCTATCCTTGGCACCTCGTAAATGTAAAAATGAAGATATTGTGTCCACCTAAAACTAAAAAATAAATATTTAAAAATTTTTTTCAGTTCTTAAAAACAACACAGAACACTAGAATATAAAAAAAAAAAATCTGAATTTCTATCCACTCCCATTTATTTGGCTAGTACTTTCCCAGTTTCCTTGTTACCCCATAGTGGCTAATGAAACAGAGAAACTACTGCCAGAATTCTTCTGGGAAGGATTTCTTCCTGTTAAAGCCAGAATATCCAAAAGGAAAGTTGGCTGGAGCTGACTTTTCCCTCATGCTTCAACCTTGAAAGTGACCGTGAAGCCCACAGCAGCTCTCCTGCAATCACGAAAAACAAGAGTCAACAAGGTTGCAGAGAAGAAAGAGAAGAACTCAGAGCCCTGGATGACCTTGTTGAACAGTGAGACCAGTAGAAATGGGAGACAGACTTTTTGTCCGTAATACTTTCTAATATTTCTGAATTTTATTCTGTGAACATCAGTCACTTATCCAAACAAAACTACAATACCTGGGGTCCTATCAATCATTCAGCCTGAAACTGTTGTCTATTTATTTATTTATTTTAGTGGAAATGTAATTGGATGAAACATACTTTGATGGAAAACACAATACAATGGCATACACTGTAAACAAAGGGTGCCTTCACTATCAACTCTTACTGATAAAGCTCCAAGTTGTAAAAATCATTACTGGCAGTCAAATTAAACCTATCTACCTTTTCACCTAATTTATTTGAGAATTATCCAAAGCACTAATTGATATTGATGCCAGAATTAGGCAGTCAGTATAGATAGGTAAAAGAGTCAGGTGGGATCAAGGAGGCCAATTTGAGTGAGTCTGGGGAGCTGGAGACTGTCCCCAGAGGGATTAAAATGCTAATGCCTTCAGAGCCTTTCCTCCACTTTATCAAGATAACTGGGTGAAAATACTTTGTGTACAATCAGTGGCTTGAGAAAGTGTGCTCTATATGTGAAATAGGTAATGAATTGCATTCTGCCATCGTGTATAACAAATTAGAATAAATAAATAATTTAATAAAAAAATTTAAAAACTAAAAAATAAAAAGATAACCGGCCCCTGCACCAAATGCTTTTGAGAAACTCCCTGATTTACAGTTATATATATGTTTTTAAATGCTTGCTGTCCAGTTGCTGATTTTGAAAAAAAAAAAGGAGCACTCAAACTTGCAGGCCCTGATTAAGTTTCAAAGACCCAGCCTGCCATGCCCGTCGGTGTGTGATTTCTTCTAAGATTCCCCACATTCCCTCTCCGGCTGTCACCAGATGGGGAGGGCGCCTTGTGAAAATGGCTGTGATCTTTGTTGGGTTTGTCTGGTGCTATACCTCATTGCGACACCAGAGGGCGCGTGGAGGGCCAGCTCTTGTTTTTCTTTAAATCTCCAATCGAAGTCCGTGCTTAGAACAACAAAAGACCCGGAACCCAGGGGCCTGCAGACAAAGGGACAAGGAAAAAAGGCTGCCCGCCCTGTTTTACTGGAGTCGAGTGTGTCCCTCCCCTGCCTTAAGGAACTAGAAATAAACAAATGAAGCCGCAAAATTATGCAATCTTTCTCGCTAACAAAAACCAGAGTATATTAGAATAGGCAACACAGGGTTAGGGAAGAGCATCACAGGTGTGCCTGGGGACTGTTTTGCCTAATATTAGTAACTATAAAAAATATTTTTATTATTTGCTTTTCTGAGTTCAAGAATAACATAAGCCCATGGTAGAGAATTCAGAAAATGTAGAAAAGCAAAAAGGACAATTCAACAGATTCTAACAGGGATGCAGCTATTTTTGCTTTCACTTATTTCTCTCCAGACTTTCAGGATTGATAAACACACAGGAAAATAGGACTCGGCATGCTATTTTGTACTTTTTTTTTTCTTTTTCATTTACTAGGTTTCTAAATTTCATTTTTACCCGTAAATCCTGATAACAAAACTTTCCAATCACAAGTCCTTCACAGTTAGGATGATATATTTCAAAACTGCTACAGGAAGCTTTTTTCCTGAAAGAGCAACAACTTGCATACCAGATCTCAGTCTGGTATTTGAAGCGGGAATAAAAGCATGAATTTTCCTGTTGCCGTTGCATTTAGAAGAGGAAACAGGTAAAGGCAACAAGGAGAAAGAAACTATTGCATCCCACCCCCAGAGGCAAAATAAATTTGTCCTTCCCAACAGCCTAAAGACAGTCTCCACAGGGCTATGGGTAGTGTGAGTCACCAGCACCTCTGATCCTCTGGGTGGAGCAAAGGACTTGACAGGGCCAGATAGATGAGCACAGCTACTTACCCAGACAGGTCTGCTGCAAGCAATCTGCAAGACAGGAAAAAGTCTGGAACAGGGAGGCTATTGGCTCAGAGCCAATGACCAGCAGGTGGATGCCTCAAAAAGGAGGAAACTTAGCCCAGTTTAGGAATAGAGAAGCAACACCAAGACCTGATACCCTGGAGACCTCCAGAGACACCTAATCACTGAGCCTGTAGGTTGTAGCAACAGAGCAAAGCGAGGAGATCTTCTAGGCCATAAGCATTTTGTTATAATCATTGGAGCTGTCTGGGTCTCAGTTTCCTTATTTGTATAATGAAAGTGTCAAAAAGATCTGTTAAGGTACCTGCCTGCTCCTCAAATCTGGGATTTGTGGGGTATGTGTGCTGAAATTAAACTCAGGGCCTCAGCATGCCAGGCAATTGTTCTACCACTGAGCTACACCCCAGCCCCAGCCCACTCTGGAATTTTTAACTATACCCAACTATGCGTTATAAAGTTTCCTGCCTCCTGGCGCCCTGGTCACAGAAGCTCCTCTACTTGCCATTTCCTAAATGCCCACATACAGTTTCATAAGCTCTGAGCCTTTACACTCATGTTTCCCTCTTCTCTGAATGCTGGAGAATTTTTCCCCCTTCTCCTTTAAAGTTCATCCTCCTTTGAAGGCCCTGCTGGAAAGCAGGACTTCAACCATCCCAGCCTTTCCATCTCTGTAATCCCGTGGTGCTTTGCATATACAAACATTCTTTGGCTTTCTAACTTTGTAGCCTTAATCTTCCTGTGCCTCAGTTTCCTCATTGTAAAAGAGAGAGAATTATTATATCAAGCTCATAGGATTAATAATAATTGAAAGGTCAATATTGTGTAATGCTCTTAAAACAGAGACTTGGAGACTGGGGCTGTGTTTCAATTGTAGAGCACTTGTCTGGCACATGTAAGGCATGGGTTCGATCTTCAGTACCACATAAAAATAAACAAAATAAAGGTATTGTGTCTATCTACAACTAAATATACATTTTTTTTATTAAAAAAACAGAGCCTTGTACCTAATAGGCTCTCAATAAGCATGAGCTATGCCTCCACCACGGCACTTAACATAATATAACTACCATTAAAGGGTCCAACTCCCCTATGAAATTTGAGTTCCTCAAGGGCCAAAAGAAAGTCTTATTCTTTTATCTTTTTTCTTTCGTATGCCCACCCACTCCTCAATGCCTAGGTTCATGCCTGACACAAAGGATAAATCAATAATGTTGATTTTTGTTTTTTCAATAAAGAGGAAAAGAAAAGACTGAAGTACTGATTGAATGGGAGGAAGACAGATTTTTGCCTCTTAGTTTTAACTTTAAACTACTGCTTAAAAAAAAATTAGGTTAGGCAATATTGAAGTATGAGCATCTCCAATAGTTTATTTCCCCCCCTTTAATAATTTAATCATGTACTCATCTAAATTTGTCCTTCAGGCCTAAATCATAAACATTCACCTTTATATGTTTATAGAGGGCTAAAATGGTGTGGGTAATTTGGGCCTTAATATATATAAATAATGTTTCTGTGAATGAATGTTTATAGAATCCAAAAACTACCCAAGAGCAATTTTAGCTTTTATTCAGTTATGGGGAAGAGGGAAAGGAAGAAAAAGTTAGGTAATGCCCTGAGCTAAGTTCTTGTTTTCTTTATGTTCAAAGGTTAAGTTGAAGAAAAAAGAATAATAGAGGGGGAAAAAAAAGAAACACAAGAAAGAAAAAGATAAAACAGGTCTTGAATTGTCCATTTAAAACTTTCTCATCATTTCTCATTACTCTTAGAGTAAAAATTGAAGTCCTTCCAGGTATGGTGGTGCACGCCTGCCCGTAATCCCAGTGGCTCAGGAGACTGAGGCAGAAGGACTGCGAGTTCAAAGCCCACCTCAGCAAAAGCAAGGCACTAAGCAACTCAGCGAGACCCTGTCTCTGAATAAAATACAAAATAGGGCTGGGGGTGTTGCTCAGTGGTCAGGTACCCCTGAGTTCAATTCCCAGTAGCCAAAAAGAAAATTAAAGTCCTTTAAGAGAATGAAAGACACAACTTCAGAGAAAATATTTGCAAAATATATATGATGAAAAGTCTGGTAGTCAGAATATTTTTTATACTTTCAAAACTCAATAATAAGAAAACAACTCAATTTTCTAAGCGGGCAAAAGATTTGAATGCTCAAGTGAATCCATGAAAAAAAGAATGTTCAAAGGGTTGGGGATATAGCTCAGTTGGTAGAGAGTTTGCTTGCATGCACAAGGCCCTGGGTTCAATCTCCAGCACTGCCACCAAAAAAGAAAAAAAAAAATGATAAGATCATTAACCACTGGGGAAAGGCAATTAAGATTTCAACGAGATGTTGCTACACATCTAGTAGAGTAAGAAGTCCTAATTCAAGGGCTGGGGATGTGGCTCAAGCGGTAGCAAGCTCGCCTGGCATGCGTGCGGCCTGGGTTTGATCCTCAGCACCACATACAAAGATGTTGTGTCCGCCGAAAACTAAAATAAATAAATAAATAAATATTTTTAAAAAATTCTCTCTCTCTGTCTCTCTCACTCTCTCTTAAAAAAAAAAAAAAAAAAAAAAAAAAAGTCCTAATTAAAAAAAAAACTTACCTTACAACACACAACACTGCTATGGTATGTTAAATGCTGGGCCCTGGGCTGGGGATGTGGCTCAAGCGGTAACCCTGGCAGGCGCGGGGCGCTGGGTTCGATCCTCAATACCACATAAAATAAAAAAAATAAAAGATGTTGTGGGGGGAAAAAAAAAAAGGTTGGGCCCTATTGGGAGGTAGTGGAATCTTTAGAAGGTTGGGCCAAATGGAAGATAGTTTGGTCATTGGGAATGTGTCCTCTTCTCTCTCTTTGCTTCCTGGCCCCCATAAGGTAAACAGCTTCCTCTTCCACACAGTCTCACCATATTGCATTGTTTCAAAGGCAATGGGACCATGAACTGAAACCTCAGAAACTGTGAGTCAAAGTAAACCTTTCCTCCTCATAAGTTGATTTATCTCAGACATCTGTTATGGTAATGGAAAGCTGACTGACACAAATGCCAAGTACTTGCAAAGAAGTGGAATAATAAGATTTCTCATGTATTTTTAAGGAGGATCAAAATGTTACAGTCACCTAGGAAAACATTGTGGCAGTTTCTCACAAAGATAAACATGTTTACCCTAAAACCCAACAAAGCTGATCCTATGAAGGCATAGATTCATGAAAAAAATTCAGATTTTATATTTATATATCTATATTTTTAATAATCAGAAAACTGAAGACAACACAAAAGTCCATCAACTAGCAAGTGGATAAACAAATAAACATCCATAAAATAGAATATTAATCAACAATTAAAAAAAAAAAAAAAACATCATGAATGACTCTCAAAAGCATTACACTAAGTGACAGAAGCCATATTCAAAAGTCCCAGACTATACAATTCCATTAATATGACATTCTGGAAATGGATATCAGGTCAGTTGATTCTCTGGGGCTGCAGGAAGGTAAATGACTTCCAAGGGATAAGCCAACTTTGTGATGGAAAGGATGGAGCAAAGGAAATAATCTATATCCTGATTATGGCCAAAATTCATAGAATGGCACACCTAACATGAGTGAATTCTGCTATATGTAAATTATACTTAAACAAACCCTAAAAATAGTAAATAGGTAAGTGGATGGATAGAGAGATGATAGGCAGGTAGGTAGGTAGGTAGATATGAATAAGAGGCCTCAAAAAAGTCCTTAACACAGCCTGGGAGACCCAGCATCATCCTCCTCCCTTCAGCCTTTTCTTTGTCCCTCTTATGATCTTCCTCCCTCCTCCCCCCCTTCCTCAACCCACTTCAGCCTTCTTTCAAACCCTCTATTTAACACATTTCCTCAGTTCCTATAACCTTTGCACATCCAATTCTATCTATTTAAGATGCCCTTCCCTCTGCATTATCTTCTTGGTAACTGTCAAAGCTGTAATTTTACATTTTTGTGTTATCCTTTGATTATTGAAAAGTGTCTCCTCCACCAAAATGAAAGTTCCTTGAGACCAGGATCTTTGTTCATCACTGTGTCTCCAGTATCCAGTACTGTACTTGACATACACAATGTGTACTCATATGAGGAGGTCATATCTAATAGACTCTTCCATGTCTCAGCCTTAACACACCCAAAACTGGAATTCTGATCATCCCTCCAGAATACTGCTCCACATGCAGGGCTGCCATGTTGCACAATTCCAAGGGGCACCACCATCACAGAGAGTCTGTGAATGGCGTCCTGCCTCTTCCTCACTTATATCCTTAGTCCATTTTGTGCTGCCATAATAGAACACCTGAGAGTTGGTAATTTATAAAGAATGTTTATTTATTGCAGTTCTGGAGGCCAGGAAGTCCAAGGTCAAGGATGCCACATCATCCCATGGTAAAAGGCAAAGGGGTAAAACAGCACAAACCCATGCACGGTGGGAAAGAAAAGAGTGAAACTTATCCTTCCATCAGGAACCCACTTCCAAGACAACTAACCCAAATTCTTCAATAATAGCATAAATCCATTTATAAGGACACAGTCTTCATGATTTAATCATCTCTTAAATGCCCTACTTCTCAAAACCTTTACATCAGGGATGAAGTTTCCAACAAATGAATTTGGAGGAGACATTCGAACCTTAGTATGCTCTTCATGTGCAATATCAAAATGAATAGTGCCCTGTAAAGTCACATATCATCCTTCTCCAGCTCAGTGATGGCAACTCCATCTTTCCACTTGCTCATGCTACAAAATTTTACAGTCATCTTTGATTCCTCTTTCACTCTCATACCTCAAATTTACTTGATCAAGAAATTCTATTGGAATGGTGCTGAGAAAACTGGACATTCATAGGTAGAAGAATGAAACGTGACCTCTATCTTTCACCCTGCACAAAAGTCAACTCAAAATGGATCAGACTTAGAAATTAGACCAGAAACTCTGCAACTGCTAGAAGAAAATGTAGGCCCAACACTTCAACATATTGGCTCATAAATTAACCTCTTTAACAAGACTCCTAAAGCACAGAAATAAAACCAAGAATCAATAATTGAGACAACATCAACCTCTAATTAAAAAGCTTCTGCACAGCAAAGGAAAGAAGAACAGATCCCACAGAGTGAGAGATCTTTGCCACCTGCTCCTCAGATAGGGCATTAATATCCAGAATCTATAAAGAACTCAAAACACTTAACACTCAAAAATAAATAGCCCAATTAATAAATGGGCAAAAGAACTAAACAGACACTTCTCAAAGGAAGAAATACAAATGGCCAACAAATATATGAAAAAAATTTCTATCAACTCTAGCAATTAGGGAAAGGCAAATCAAGTGAGAATTCATCTCATTCCAGTTAGAATGGCATTTATCAAAAGTACAAATAGTGATAAATGTTGGCAAGTATATAGGGGGGAAAGCACACTCATATGTTATTGGTGGAGCTGCAAATTAATGCAACCACTCTGAAAAGCTTATATGAGGTTTCTCAAAAAACTAATAATGGAACACTCTATGACCCAGCCACACCAATCCTCAGTACATACCCGAAAGATCTAAAATCAGCATCTTGTAGAGATACAGCCACATCAATATTTATAGCAGCACAATTCACATGGGCCAAGCTATAGAACCAATTTAGGTGCTCTTCAACAAATGAATGGTTAAGGAAAAATACACACACACACACACACACACACACAAAATGAAGTGTTACTAGCCACAAAGAAGAATGAAATTATGACATTTACTAATAAATTGATGAAATTGGAGACTATCATACTAAGTGAAATAAGTAAGACCAAGAAAGTCAAACATCAAATGTTTTCTCTTATGTGCAGAAGGTAGTCCAAAATACGAAAAAGAGACAAAAGAAAAAGAAATCAAGGGGTAAAGGGGATTCTACCAAAGTAGAAGAAAGATCAGTGGAGTAGAGGAAGGGGATTGACAGGGAGGAAGGAGGGAACAGATATGAGAAGAACAGTGGAATGAGACTGACCTAACTTTCCTGTGTACATATATGAAAACACCACAGTGAATCTCACCATTATGTATATCCACAAGTCACTAATTTAATTATATGTAAGTAAATAGCATAAAGATCAGTAGAGTAGAGGGCAGGGAATAGGGGAATGGAGGAGGGGAAGGAAAGGAGAAATAATAGGGACTTTACTAGAGCAAATTATATTCCGTGCTTTTATAATTATGTCAAAATGAATCCAAATGTTATGTATAACTACAAAGAACCAATATAAAAAAGGAAAAAAAGAAAAAAGAAAGAAAAGAAATTCTGTTGGTTCTAACTTGAAAATATATCAGCACTGCTCACCTTCTCTATGACTCTCATCTAGTCTGAGATCTTCATCCTCTATGTGGATTAATACAATAGACTCCATTAGTCTCCCTGCTTCTGTTTTTTCTTCCTACAGTCTACTGCCAACCATGAAGCCAAAGTCCCTTTAAAATATAAATCAGGCTGAGTGTGGTGGCACACACTTGTAATTCCAGCAGCTTGGGAGTCTGAGGCAGGAGGATCGCAAGTTCAAAAGCAACCTCAGCAATTTAGCTTAGGACCTAAGCAATTTAGCAAGACTCTGTCTCAAAATGAAAAATAAAAAGGACCAGAGATGTAGCTCAGTAGTTAAGTGCCCCAGGTTCAATCCCCAGTACTAAAAATAAAACAAACAAATATCAGACTATCTTTACAGTCACTTTTGAGGCCCCCAGGCCTCTCAGAGTTACATAACCATTGTCACTTCCTTCCTTCAAGTTTGGTCAAATGTTAGCTTTAAAAAAAAATTATAGTTGTAGATGGACAGCATGCCTTTATTTTATTTGTTTATTTTTATGTGGTGCTGAGGATCGAATCCAATGCCTCGCACTTGCTAGGCAAGCGCTCTAACACTGAGCCACAACTCCAGCGCAAATGTTAGCGTCTTAATAAGGCCTATGTTGAACATCTTATTTAACTGATCATTCTCCAAATACCCTATTCTCTTTTCTAATATTTTGCTCTTACTTTTATTTATTATACTCATTGTCCACTGTCTTTTTTCCTTCAACTAGAACATAAGTTCCACCTGAACAAGATTTATTTGCTAAAAATCTTACCATACATCTGAAACAATGTCTGGCACACATCATGGATTGTTAAGTGAATGAGTAACTACAAAGTGTCTGTTAAGTAATTTGAGATTACTCAATAGTAGTATAGGAACAAGCAGGACAAGTGCTTACACTAGTTATAAAGTTTTCTCTGCATGGCGTGTATTTGTTTGTTAATACTCATATATAAGGAAATTTGCAACAGGGTGAAAATAGCAGCGGAATTACTATCAAAGCTTGGATGATTCCTGGCCTCTCACTACTTCCTACTTGTGTGACCCTTACAAAATTCTATTTAGGGACTGATAAAGCATCTACCTGTAAAATAAAAATACTTACCCTATTGGCCTCATGGGGCTGTTAGAAGATGAAATGAATTGTTTAGCAAGCTGCGATAAGCTACCCAAACAGTTATTTAAGCAGAGCAAGACTTGAACTTCTCAATAATATTGATTGCCATCATGCAATCTAGAGAGATTTCTCTCCAGGGTATTCGGTGCCCTCTGTGCTGCCAGTCACATTCTTAACCTTTATGTTCTCCAGCGCTGACAGTGAGAAATCTCTGAACTCCGTTACCCTGTTCAGGTTAATTACCCTCTCTTTTCCTTTCCATTTTAGGAAGATGGACAACAGGTGCTAAGTTCCCTGCTCTCTGATCTGCGCTGACTCAGGCAACTTCTTAGTTTCCCCAGGGAGGCAAAAAGAGCAGTAACAACATGTGTCTCAACATCAGCATAGCTTTACCAGAGCTTCAGTGGATGGTCTCTCCTGGAAAGTACAAAGATTAAGCCTCTTCGATCACATGAAGAACAGGGGGCAAACATGTGATTCAGGAGACCTTGAGTTCTCAACATATGGCTCTGTCAAAGGAGGGACCTGGGACAAGTCCTTTGGATCTTATCACAAAAAGGATGCCGCCATTGTTATCCCAGTGACTTTTTGTCACGAGCGGCTTCTCAGCCTTGTCTGGTTACCAGGAGTTCCCTTCCGGATATCTGCACTGGACCCCGGACCGCGACGTACGCGAACACCAAGCACGAACTCGATTGCCTTTTGAAATGCTGGTTTATTCGCACACCACACAAAGCAATACACGAGGTGGCTGGCACACAACTGCACGATCTTACTCTCAGGCGACGAGAGTTAGTTGTGAGCAATTACATGGAGTTTCCCCCGCGCTTATATACTTTACAAGTTGTTCATACCTAACTTATCTAACATAAGCATACTGCCTGACTACTTTATCATCCTATGACCACAACTTAGAAGGTTACATCATCCACACTCAAAAAGGTTACATCATCCACTTATCTAACATAGACACACTCTCTGGTCATCTTGTGACCAGCACTAAAAAGTCACTGAGTTACTGCAAAGTCCAAACAAGTCCAAACAAGTTTCTCTGCTGATCCATGCTGACCCTTCATTCCTGATGTTTTACTCCTGTCATTCCACCCCCTTGATACGGAGGTGCCGAGGGTACTGCTGGTGCCGATGTATCAAAGCGACAAGTACGGTCCCCTGTCTTAGGTCGTCCATTCGGAAGTTGCCCGTCCTCGGGGAGACGTATGGGCTGTCGCAACCCTTCGAACCAATTTTCAGATTGGAAGATGCAATCCACGGCATCCATGCAGCCACCGACCACACAGGAGTGCAGAAAAGGATGAAAGCATAGCACGAAACTCACAGCAGAAGGGAGCTTTCACTCTCGGAACGAAAAGTTGTTTCAATCGTAAATAAAGGTCCAAATCCAAATCCTTTACTAGCAATAAATCTATCACCAAATTGTGAACTATCATAAATGGGTAATTAACATCTTTTTCAGAGAATATCGGAATTGGAGTCATCCGGTCCTTCCTGAACAATAGGTCGTTCCTCAGCTTGCGTCCTAATATCCGTTTGATGATTATCTGGTCCACAGACATAGTTAATCCACATAAGTCCATAATTTAATAAAGTAAGGCTTACAAATGTTTCTTAAACAAATGTCAAATAAAGATCTAGGAACATATGTATTCCTTTGTCTGCATTGTGAATTAATTCTACACAACAAATCATCACCAAATAATAATGATCTATTATAGTTAAGCGAAATAAGTCCATTAACATAAAAAGCACCTGCATTAGATTGTAAGGTTAATAAATCATGATCAGACTTCATCACTTCAGTGAACAATCCAAATAAAGCCTTAACACACAAATGTATATCATGTCTACAATAAACATCACAGTGCGAATTAATATTAGGAATACAATTCCAGACATGATTTAAAAACACACATAAAGAAGGTACAATACCCTCTAGATGTTTATCCAGCGGACACCATGGTCCACTACGTAGTGTTACTAATCTACATAAAAAAGAAAAACGTTCCTGACCAAACAGTGTATATGCACTATATGAAAACCATGTATTTACATGAAATTCAATGCAAAGATGACAATTTGCGTAGTGCAACTGTTCAGAATAATTCCTCGATCTTTTCGTCCTTCTCCTTCTTGGATTTAATTTTCTTAGTGCCTTTCGCTTCATGGTCCCTGTAATGTTGAAGTTTATCCATTTTAATGTAAGTTTTCTTTCCTGCAGACTTATTAATCTTTAAACAAATCTTAATGCATAATACAAATAATACAAAACAACATACATATAGCAATCCTTCCTTAAGCCAATGGAAAGGATTCCATCTCATAATGCAACTAACATCTGCATGAACTAATTTTCTAAAGAAACCTACAAAACTACAATCATAAGTATACTGAAAGTCACGCGGAATCAAATATCCAGAATCAACTAACATTTTAACTTTATGAGTTTCACCTGAAAATCTTTGGAGAAGTTCAGTAGTTTGATTATGTACTGTCTCAATTTCCTTTCCTAATGAAGCATAAACGGATTTGGCTGCCTCTGTTGCTTTCATCATCTTTTTATATTCTTCTGACAGAGGTGGTTGGGGTACAAAAGAATGTAACCCAAAAGTATGATTAGACATATAAACCACCTGAGTCAGGACTCGTAAGTTTTGCGTAGCAGTAAAACTCTTAGACCTAAATAGATGTTTCTTAACAGTTAGATTCATATGTTCCATCATCATGACATTAGTATGTACATGACAACCAGCATTCAGACTCAAAGAATCACTATAAGAAATGTTTTGCCATCGTTGAACCATGTAAGGTTCAGGATAACAAGACAACATATTAAAATTCCCAAGATCGAACAAAGTAGCCTGAGGCATAGATATAGTTATATCAGAAGTCCTAGGTTCATCTGAGAAAAGATCATATGCTATAATAGTTGTTTTACCTATAGCATAAGTGGCTTCACTAGGCACATAATATGACATATTGTTCCATTTTAACCAATAAAACTTATCAAACGGTATTATCCAATCTTTACCAATTTTCTTCGGTATAGCCTTAGTTGGATATCCTATTACAACCTTAGATGTCGACATTTGCCATAAATTAATCATGCAAACACCAGTTTCACACCAAGAATCCTTTGTAGGATCTAATATGGTTATAGCTGATGCAGTTTCCATGCCTATGCCAGTTCTAAATAACAGTCTTATTTCTTCTAATCCCGCGGTGATCATTGCTTGCAGATGTTCACACTCCTGAGTTGCCTCCAATTGTTTCATACGTACATTCCATGATGCATCCATAGTCTCAATCACCTTACTTAGTGAATCAACATGATGTTTCAAAAGTTCCTGTTCTGCAGAAAGTCTTTCCATAAGTAAAGATGCGGAGTGCAGATTTTTAGATAATTGTGAGATAACAAAGTTCTGTTTATTCTGAAGTCCTCGAAGAGCTGAAATTTCCACTCGAAGTTCCTCCGTCATTGCTCCAGCGATCGCTGCCCCCAAAGCTGCTCCGGCCAGGAAAGCGCCAATCGCTGCGAACTGCAAAGGTCTCCGTCCTGCTGCATTTCTTTGAACTGAATAAAACAAATCTGGCAACACAGTAGACTCAAAAGAAGGACATACAGTTTCACCTTTCAACAAATCACTAACAGACAATCGTAACACAATTGGCTGTACTTGTGGTTGTATCAAAAATCTAACTGGCTGATGTAATAAAGGTAAAAATCCTGGAGCCTCTAAAGTCTTCATAAAATTACCGTCCTTTTCCTTGCGTGGGAAGAGGACCGCTCTTGGGAAATGGGCAGTAACCCATCCCTTGGTTCCATTAAATCCTCCTCTATCGATTAAACAAGGATTCAAAGAGGTCGGTTCCATGTAGCATTTCTGCATATCCATCTTTGTACTATATATAATATGATTACCTGCATGTGCATCAAACACATCAGTATTATTATGTAAAACATCATGTGTTACAATATCATAAAGATTCCATTCATTGTCACTTCCTGGTAATAACATATACCAGTAATAAGGTAATTTTCCTGGATATATTTTACTAGACCAAGTAGAGAAATCCATTCCTTGTGTCAACCACCATTTCAGAGTTCTTGTATCTGCTACATCCACATGGTATCTAATTATAGTATCCCAGAGCTGTGCTCTAGGGCACCCAGTCTTCAATGACCAGTAGTCATCAGCATTTACGAGGTAAGTTTCTGTTTTGTAATTCACTAAAGTAACTTCATCCAAATCTGGTGGTACAAATGCAAGAGAATATACTGTTGGATGTAAAGTATAATCCCTCGTTTGTTTTTCCTCATTGCCTAATACAACATTACCACCTTCATAATGTTTGGAAACATTTCCAGTTATATTTACATCAAGAGGAATATCATAGTACGTGGAATCATTATGCATAATAGACCTATGAATACCAATCACATATTGCCATGAATGTGGAAACCATCTGCAAATAGATCTTTCCATAGCTAAACTAACATTTTTAGTGTCCACATAATTAGAATCAACTCCCATCGGGATTGACATATTATGGACATTCACTCTGATTTTGTCATCACTCAAATTAAACACGGGAATCAAAGTCCCAAAGAAATTATCATAAAACTTAAAGGTACAGTCTTGGCATTTATAATAAGGCCACTTTGAAGATTCTCCTTTGGATCCATTATAAGTATAATCTACCTGCAGAAATGTGACATTATAAAAGTATTTATTCAAAATATCCTTGGGTGTGATAACCAATACAGGTTGCCAGGACTGATTATCAAACCTATGCCACGTATTATTCACCTCAAGATGCATATGAGAGGCATTCAAATATACAGCATGAAGAGGATTCTGTACACAATTTTGTCTGCTAAAATTATAACACCATGTCCAATTAAATATATTATAGTATTGTGTGTAGTTTTTCCACACTGTCTGGTTAACAATGTATTTGTCCACGGTGAATTTATAATCATGTAACCCTGGACTATGCACTCTCTGTCCCAATTTCGGGCTATCCACAATCTCTGAGAGGTCCCATTCATTATTGGCATTTTTAAAGACATACCTCCTTGTTTTGTTTTCAAATAATAGCCATCCAGAGTGATTAAACATTCCAAATTCAGGATGTAATACCCCAGTCGTCCTGTAAGCCGGACCCAGCCTACAGGCCTGTGTGTGAATCTTATAAGTTACAGATGAATAATTACCAATTTTATAATAATATCTATATTGGCACCACTTAAGGAAGGTTGAATCAACAGGGAAGCAAACTCTACCAATAAATGCTTGTCCCTGTGTTCGGTTAAGCATATCTCCAAAAATGCTACGGATACAAACATACCCGATTTTGTCCTTTAATTTAGGAGGCGTGGCCACTGGTTTAACCAAGTTATGGGTAAATGGCTGTGGTAAAGGGTCGGTCAACACAACAGGTGATCGCCAGGTGGCGGTACCTAAGGTATTGACTTTCCACCAATTATCTATAGTAAGATAAGATTGGTTCCGTATTTCTAAGGATCTATCAGGATTCTGTAGGATCTCGAACTTTCCATATATAGGTAAATTAGGAAAATCCGCTACACAAGAAACATAATGGGTATAATTCAAATGAGTTCTGCTTTGCACATCTTCAATATATATAGACATATTCCTTTGTTTAGTGCTCATGGAATCTAGATACTGCTGTAACTCTTTTGGACACCATGTCCCGTAGGGTTCAACTAAAACTTGCGGCCATCTAGGCAACGGTCTAGCTCCTTGTAAATGTCTAGGCAATCTTTTCCACTCATCCAACATTTCCTTAGAATCATTATATGGCAACAAATTTATCCCCAACGTAGTTGTTCGTGGGGTTGTAGTTGTAATTTCACCAGAACCTCCTTCTTCTCCATCATCATATGAAGAATAGTCATATTCTTCATATTCATAATCGAATAAATTATAATCATTCTGTTTGTTGGACACCCAAACCTGAAAAGGCAGTGATGCAACATCCTTTTCTGCTGCTTTTATACATGTAAAGTCATCCTCTTCTGTAGACTCCTCAAAAGTATATACAGTAAGGTTTGGATTATTAAGCACTGCTGCTGTAGCATTATAGCTCTTAACTAAAGGTTTGCCTCCAAGTTTCCTATAATAATACACAAAATGTGGCTTATAAGACCACATATCCATAATCCCAGGTACCAGATGACATCGGAGGGGGTTAGTTTCATATTTATTAGAATATCCTCCATCCGCACTAGATCTAAACATTGGGCTATATACCCCAACTGTATTGATGTCCCAAAAATGGTCACACTCCTTAGGTGCGGAGTGTTTGTTATAATGGTGGCAAAATGCATAATTATGATAAAACAGGTATCTAATAGCAGTAAAATTTTGTAGGAATTTGTTACTTCTCCAATATTGTGGTATTACTGCACAAGAATTATTACACTCTTGAAGTGAATGAGTGAAATTAATATAATTGAAGATCCAATCTTTGTAAGAATACTTGGTCAGGTTAATGTTCCTGATACCAAAATAATATGGAGTCGTAGTAGTAAAAGTAGTGGGAGTTGTAGTTTGATTTCCCATTACTGAATAGAACTGCAGGGCTATCAAAAGTAGCAAAAATAGCAAAAGTAACAAAGTCCTAGGTGCCATTACCAGAAACATAGTGTATAATTAAGTACATAACAGGGTAGCAAATCTCATACCAACAATTTATGATTAAAACAAGTAGAACCATTCAAAAGAGCTGTCTGCCATTCGTTACAATGAAAATATCCACCCAAAAACAAGCAAGAATATACAATCAGGATAATAAAGCATATATTAAACAAGACACACAAACGTTTACCTAGTGACAACATCTTGGCTTTTTACTAATCTGAGGTCCCCTTTTCCAGTTGATACCCATAGGGTATTTCCTTGTCCGTGTGATACAATCTCACCTTTAATCACAGAGTTATCCTTTCTGTTACGTATCCACACCTTATATGGTCTTATATTATCTGGGTTTGGGTCCCCGTCTGCCTGCACATCGATGTCCTTTTGGAATGTTTCCTCAAAGGGTGATCTCCTGTGCAGTCTTTGCCTAGAATTAAGTTCAAAAACTGCAATCAGTATTGCCTTGTCAAATGGCACATCTTGTCCTATCTGCCACAATTTAGTCTTTAATAATCCATTGAACCTTTCAATATTTCCTGCTGCTTGTGGGTTATAGGCCAAATGAAAATCCCAATTAATTCCTAAAACGTCAGCTAATTTCTGAACATTTCTACCAGTAAAATGAGAACCCTGATCAGAAGTCACATTCCAAGGACATCCATATGCTGCACACCAGCTCCAAATAGTTTTCATAGTAGAGCTTTGATCTGCATGTCTACTTGCACATGCATGTCCCAATCCGGTACTACAATCTACCATAGTACACACATATTTTCCATTCTGCAAAGGACCAATATAATCAATTTGTACCTTTTCATTAAATCCTCTTGGTGACGGCCTATTATGGGGTGGATCCCTCCGGAAACGTTGTACCGAGGATGCGCATAATTCACATCCAGATATCGCATGTTTGCATGCTCCCCAGGTGACTTTTATATTTCTTCCTTGAAACCATTGGAACATTCCATGTGTTCCAATATGTCCTAATTCCTTATGCAATTGTCGGATCTCATCATCCGAAATATCAGCATTCAATTCAGGAAGTTTTATATGCCAATTTGGGTCACGTTTCAACCGAATCTTTGTATCTGTTCTATCTGATATTTTCCAAGGGGCCTTATTCACCAATTTTAGCCCTTCGGAGTCAAATTTACTCAATTTGTCTGCCACATCATTAAATTTAGATATTTCATCTGTACGTCCTGTGTGAGCATCAACGTGCGCTATCTTTACATGTATAGGTGCCTCCGCAAGAAATTTCCAAATATGTATTCCCCATACATCTTTTCCATTAATTTTATAATCAGATTCCTTCCACTTTGCAGACCATATGGCAATACCATTACAAACTGCCCATGAGTCCGAAAAAACGTGTATATACTTTTTCTTTTCATGGATAGATTGTTCAACGGCCAATCTTACTGCACAGAGTTCTGCTAACTGTGCTGAGGCATCCGAGCCTTCCTTCACTAAGATCTTTTTATCACTTGGTCGATATGCCACAGCTTTCCATTTAGTGACATTTCCTACTACTTTACTTGATCCATCTGTGAACCATGCATTTTTATGAGAAGCAACTGCCCCCCATTTTCCAATAGGTTGTGTCTTTGGTTGTTTAACCTCTACCGGTACTTCTACTATAGGCTGAGCAAAAACTAATTCTGATAACCTTAATGTCTTATTATTCCCTGACACTGTTGCATCATTAATTATAGTTAACAAATACCATTTCCATTTCAACACTTTTTGTTCCATGGGTAAACCTCTAAAGTCTTCCTCCTTAGTTCGTACCCAATCCAAAATTGGTATCTGAGTTCTTAATGTAACTATTCTATTGGTTAAAACAAAACCTAGACTCTGTACCGCCGTATAAGCTGTCCACACTGTTTTTTCAAAGAAAGAGTACTTGTTTTCGGAAAAAAGGAATCTTTTGGAGTAAAACCCAACTGGTTTAGTCTGACTATTACTTTTAGTATATATGCCCCAATTTCCAAAGTCATTGGCATATATTATATCAATTATAATTTCTTCACCAGGTTGAGGTACATACAATTGGGTATATGTCTTAACATATTCCTTAGCTAATTCTAGTGACTTTTTCTGTTCCGGTCCCCATACAAAGTCCGCAGCTTTCCTGCATACCCTGTGTATTGGAGCCAGAATCATTTGCAAATATGGAATATGTAATCTCCAATATCCCAAAATGCCCATCACCTGCTGAGCCTCTGTCTTGGTTTTTGGTGACTGTAAAGCCACAATCTTATCTATCACCGCATCCGGAACCTTAGGTCCTTCTGTAGTCCACACCACCCCCAGATACTTAACTGACGTGGCTGGACCCTGAATTTTATCAGGATTGATGGACCATCCTTTTGATTTCAATAATGTAACTACCTCGTCCTTTACCTTATTTAACTCGGTCATATCTTTCCCAGCAATTAATATATCATCCACATATGACCATAACTTAGTAGTTCCTTTATCTTGAAAGTCCTTTAACGTTTCTTGTAAAGTTACATGTGCTATAATTGGGCTATTTTTATATCCTTGTGGTAACCTCTTAAACCTATATTGTACTGATTCCCAAGTGAATGTAGTCAATTCTCTACTCTTAATATCTAATGGGATAGCGAAAAACATATCACTCAAATCTATAGCACAAAAACAAGTAGGTGAAAAATTCCTAATTTGAGCATAAATAGACTCTACATCTGGGAGAGTACCTGGCATAGAGGGGGTTACTTTATTTATATTCCTATAGTCTACCGTCAATCTCCACTTGCCATTAGGTTTCATAACAGGCCATACTGGACTGTTATATTTAAATGATGATGCCTTTTCTATTATATCTTTTTCCAACATTTCCTTTATTGTGGCGCTAATCTCTTCATGTCCTCCTTTAATAGGATACTGTTTAGTAAACACTGGTGGAGTATGGGGCAATTTTACTGGATCAATCTTTACTTGACTTAAAATTTTTGTTTCAAAACACTTTAATCTCTTCAAAGGTAACCATTCACCATATAATAACCTGAGTTCCTGGATTCCTAATACTCCATGTGGAACTTTGCCTACCAATACTTGTATTGTATAATCCAAATCATATATTTTAAATGTTACCCATTCTTTTCTCATTTCTGCCCTATGTCCAGATACTCCTTGTACTATAACTTTTTCCTTAGCTGGTTTATTATTTACAAAATCATCTCTGACTATTGTTACCTCGCTTCCCGTATCTATCAGGAAGGAGTCTGTATATTCTTGATTATCAACTATAAATTTTAATTGTATGAACGGCCGGGTGTCTGGCTGTTTTGCCATCTGGGTGTTCCAAACCTTGGCATTGTTAAACCAAACCTTCTTCTTTGGCCCTGCACCTGATTTCCTCGCGGTACCGGCCTTTGTGGCTTCATTCTGCTTCCTATCTGTCTGTTGTTTACAGCAATATTTCCTTGTGTCCAGGCTTGTCCTGGTCGCACCTTTCTCCAGTCTTTGCCATTTCCCAACATATTTCTGTTTCTTGGGAGGCTCCGCTGGCCAGGCGGGCCTCCCAAACGGAAGTTTTTTGTCTGGAAACATTGACTGTTCCCATTTGTCTGGTAGCACTTAATATTTCCGTTACCATTTGTTGGAAAGCAGACTGGGTTTCGAGCTTTAGCTTGAAATGACATTGCAGCTTGAAATGACATTTTGTGCTCTTGTTGTAATTCTCGATGTTGCTTTAAGAACTCAACTACATCCCAAAGGGTGTTGGCTCCAGCTAGCATGGTTGCCAACATCATTCTATGCTGTTCTGGTGCTCCTTCTATAATTATTCTCCTGAGCGCGGCTGTTAGGTGAGCACTTAAAGGGGATCCTTGAAACTGATTATAAATTTTGCTAAAAATAGCTAACTTCTTTACTATCTTAATCCCTTCACTGGGATTCTTCCACTGTACCTGGCCTTCAAAGACACCCCAATCTATATGTGGGATGGCCTCTGCCCAGGCTATTGCAATCCAATCCCAAAGTGTGCGTACCCTGTCAGGTTCTTCTTGTATAATCTTTGCTAAAGTGTCCGCAACACTCGGATTGTCTATCTGGATATTAACCACCTGCATCTCCTTGCCTGCGAGTCTTATAGACTCGCCTCCCTTACTATGAATTGTAAACAAAAAGTCTCCGTCGGTCTGACCTTTCTGTGAAAAATCTTGCCTTAACTGAACCATTTCAGGTCTAGTTAAGTCCCTAGTTTCAATAACTTGTTCCAACCCATCTGGGCGTCCCCGTCCGGGTGTGGATGTTTTAATTACTGAAACTGGCATGCTGGCCTTATCAGGAGCTTCCAGTTGGTTCAATATATCTTTCAAAAATGGGTTATTACTTCCATTTTTAAGGGCTTCTTTTACTAACCTTTTGCCTCTTAGCCTGTCATCATCTATATCATCTATAATTTTACATAATATTCCCGGGATTTCTTTCTTGTCAGCCCGTTCCATTATGGGCTTGACGGTCTGAGGATTACTTAATGTTACCTCAACTGTGGTTCCTTTCTGGAACTCAGGCATCTTTGCCTGAACAATTCTTTCAATACCTTGCCATGGCGATTGAGATTTTAATTCCTTTTGCTCGAGCTTTGGTTCTCCTATTCTACATTTCTGCCTAAATCTTTTTATTACTTCCTTGAAGCCCATGTTGCTATTTTTAAGAGGATCCTCAGTTTAGCTATATGAACTTTCCAAGCAATAAACCCGTTTGTTTCTATCTTATAAGGTATCTGACTTATTCCCTGATGCCAGCTATATAGTGCCCAATTTTCTATCCTTTCCTTAAGCCACCCCATGCACAGGGACCACCGTCCTCCTAAGGATTTTGGTGGGGGCACTCCCCTTTCATTCCACCTTCAGCCTAGACGCCGGACGATCACGGTCATTCTAGGTTTTCAGTAGAAGAAATTGTGCATTGCCATGTGGGTTATATTTACCTGCTCCGGAGCTCTTCTTCCGTATCCTGCCGACTACGCCAACTGTCACGAGCGGCTTCTCAGCCTTGTCTGGTTACCAGGAGTTCCCTTCCGGATATCTGCACTGGACCCCGGACCGCGACGTACGCGAACACCAAGCACGAACTCGATTGCCTTTTGAAATGCTGGTTTATTCGCACACCACACAAAGCAATACACGAGGTGGCTGGCACACAACTGCACGATCTTACTCTCAGGCGACGAGAGTTAGTTGTGAGCAATTACATGGAGTTTCCCCCGCGCTTATATACTTTACAAGTTGTTCATACCTAACTTATCTAACATAAGCATACTGCCTGACTACTTTATCATCCTATGACCACAACTTAGAAGGTTACATCATCCACACTCAAAAAGGTTACATCATCCACTTATCTAACATAGACACACTCTCTGGTCATCTTGTGACCAGCACTAAAAAGTCACTGAGTTACTGCAAAGTCCAAACAAGTCCAAACAAGTTTCTCTGCTGATCCATGCTGACCCTTCATTCCTGATGTTTTACTCCTGTCACTTTTGGCATAGAGTTATTTGAGGGTAAGAAGTGGAAAGAGTCACCAGGACAAAGAGGGGGTTTATTTTTAGTTTTTGAGGGTTTGGGTATATTTAGGAGTGAAAAAATAATAATTCATGCCAAAACACTTGGCAGAAATTTCCATTGGTTGATATTTGCATTAGACAAATTATCCTTTTCATCAGATGAAAAGTAGCATGTAATTTATGATCTATAAAAATACATTAATTTTTAGTACACGGCAAGAAAGGGCTTCTTTTTTTCGAGGGGGGCGGTTCTCTGTGTGCCTGGGATTGAACTCAGGGTTGCTCAACACTGAGCCACATCCCCAACCCTATTTTGTATTTTATTTAGAGACAGGGTCTCACTGAGTTGCTTAGTGCTTCCATTTGCTGAGGCTGGCTTTGAACTAGCAATCCTCCTGCCTCAGCCTCTCAAGCCCTGGGATTACTGGTGTGCTCCACCTGGCCGGCCAAGAAAGGGATTTCTTAAAACATGTGAGTTTAAGTTCTAAACTGAATCTTTTCAATCACGCAGTTTATCAGTGACTCTAAATACACTGATTTAGAGACAGTCAAAAGATGACATGAGAGGCCCTCTTTGACCCACTGGGAAAATGGCTTGCTCCTGTTTATGGAAAGATTTGGATGGCACAAATAATCCTGTTAATGTACTTTCCTGACTTTTTTGTTTAAACAGTAACACATCCTTATTTTGAATTTTAAATTTAAGCGCATTACTTGGTCATTTACATATTCTTTATGTCATTCTAAGCAAATCGAAGACACTACCTAGAATTTGTAGACAAATTGTATCAGGAACAGGCCGGTGATAAAATTTCATACGGCTGCAGCTGGTCAAAGGCTGAGCCCTTTTGTGTCGCGAAAGCATAGAATTGTCTGAGAGGCCCCAGGCTGTGGGGCGACTCTGACTGCAGCAGACATCTGACAACCGTTGGGTACCCTTGAACTTCAACTTCCGAATGAAAATTAAAATTTGTGAGGGTGAAAATTCTGTTTCAAGTCACATATCCTTCCTTGGTCCTGATTAAATCCAACCAAAAACTCATGCCAACCACCTAAATCACTTGGAAAGCATAAAGAACCCCGGGAAGCTATTTTTACACAATTCACCACCACTGAAATTGGAAGCATTTTTGTTTCACTCATCCTATACCACTTATCCCTTCCGCCCCCAAAGAAAAAGGGTCTAAGACTGCCAGGGAAGATAATCAGAGCAACTACTCCAGGAAGGTGGTCTTTCACACTTCCTGGCGGCACACCAAAGAGAAACAGAACCCAGGAGGGGACCTGAACACTCCTTGAAGAAATACCTGAGCAAGGGAATGTGCATGGCTCCTCGTTAGTATAGTGGTTAGTATCCCCGCCTGTCACGCGGGAGACCGGGGTTCAATTCCCCGACGGGGAGGTTGTCATTCTTTTAATATCCCGATATTACTTTTATAAATTCAACCCTCATGACATTGCTGTCAAGCATAAGATGCCGAGACATCCTTTCTAAATGCACAACCCTGTATTTTCAAAATGATCACCTTTACGCTTAAGGCACAGTGTGGAATGAAAGCTGACCTGAGAGAAAAAACTACATTGTTGACAAAGGCGGAAAGGAAAGCGCAGACTCTGGCGGGCCCCTAGCTCGCCCTGGGCGCCAGATGGCACCGGTCCGCGCGTGCGCAGTGGCTCCCCCGTCGGATCCAACTCAGGGTAACGAACTCACGCGCCATCCGTGGGGGAGGGGAGAGGAAGGACGGCGTCTCCGCCCCTAACGGGCGGGGGCGGGGCACACAAGAACGGAAATGGCTCGATAAAGAAGAGGAAGGACCGTTTTCTCCTGACCCTAGGGGCCCGCTTAACCGGGTAACCCTATCGCGGTTCCCCGCTGGTTATGTCTCAATCTAGGTAGAGAGCTAGTTGTCGGGGACAGTTGAGCTCTGAAGGAGTCGGTCTCCAGCTCCGACAGATACCGAGTGGAAGGAAAGTAAGAAAAGGCGGGGTGCAGCCGGAAGAAGCGCCATGTTATCGGAGTCCTAAGAAACCGCGCGAGCCATAGCCCAGCAGGACCTCGTGGCGCAACGGTAGCGCGTCTGACTCCAGATCAGAAGGCTGCGTGTTCGAATCACGTCGGGGTCATGGCTTTTTTTTTTTTTTCTTTCTGAAATTATCCGTTTGTACAATCTTCGATGCGTTCCCGCCATTTTTCGAAAATGATTTTAGTGTTAAAAAACAAAAGTCTTCCTCGGTTAAAAGTTATCCTAGTAACCTTTAGTCTGCAGAAAGATAAAGCTTACCACATAGTAAAAAGCCTTAAGGATGGTGTTTGTACTGTCTGGTCTTGTACAGTGAGTTTTTTGTTATTACCGAGAATTAAGCCTACAGAGTGGAAGGGTTACCTCTGCATCACTGAGCATATCAGCCCACTGCGGTCCTTTGTAGCGTATATGCAATATACTGTGCTGGCTGCTTTTCCGAAAATGATTTTAGGCCATTTGCCTTTTAAAAGCAAGTACAACAGAGTACTGTTTTGAATATTATGATTTACAAGTTTTAGCCCTTACTGGGTGCCACAGGCACTGTGAAAACCGTACAACGTGTGACCAATATAACATGAGGCTGTGGCACACAGGTTTTAGTGATCTGCCAAGGGTCACCCAAGATTGCAATCAGCTAAGTGACTCCAGATAGCCCTCTAAATGTTTGATTTTAAAAAGGTGGGGGAGTGGGGAACTATTGAAAGAATGTCTTACAAGCTGCAGGAATACATTTTCATCAATTTCAAGTGAGTTGTAACAAGTAACAAGTCACATACCACTTTTGACTGATAATCTCTTTATACTAAAGAGTGCCTTCTTAAAGGTAATGTATACAAATATTTGTTGCGCACACACACACACACAAAGAAAAGAATAACAGGCTATGAGAAATATTTTTAGGTTTTTATTGGATATTTCTATAAAAGCCCCTGCTCAATATTTTGAAAATATCAAATAATAATTCTAATGATTCAACCTAGTGTAGCCATATAGCTAGACATTGTATTTTCAGTTGATGTAGTTTGTTTTTTCTCTCTGCTGTTCAATTTGAAAATAGATCCATTTCAACAGATATTTATGAGACCTCCCCAATTATGATGAATCTGGTCTTGTAGATGAGGGTGACAGTAAAATTTACATTGAGTAAATTTTTTTTCTTTTTTGAGGATCAGGAGACATATATTTTAAGCCCCCCATCCCCAATACTATGTTTTATGCCACAAAAGTAGCATAAACCAAATGGTATGGGGTGCTAAAAACAGGGAGATTAACTCAGCAGTTTGTTATATGAGCTGGTAACAATGTGATACAACCTGCTGTGTCTACATCACAAAAATGTGATTTTATACAAATGAAACAACATGCTTCTTACAAGTGAAGATCAAAGAAGTACTGTTACAGAAATATGCTGTATTTACAAAGGTTCCAGGATGAAGAAAGAAGATTGCTTCTGTTAATGAGCTAAATTGTCCTCCCAAAGTCTTATGTTGAAGCCCTAATCCCCAGTACATTGAAATATGAATATATTGGGAGACAGGCCTTTAAAGAGATGATAAAGTGAAAATTAAGCCATTAGAGTGGCTCCTAATCCAGTCTGATTGGTGTCATCCTTTAAAGATTAAATTTGGACCTACAAACATTAAGTATATATATTATATATATACATACACACTCAGAGGAAAGGCCATGCAAGAACAGAACAAGAAGTCAGTCATATACAAGGTGAGGTTTAGCACCTTAACCTTGTACTTCTAGCCTCCAGAGCTAACACAGCTTCCTTGGAGACCACTTAGTTCTTCAGTACGGCCAGAGAAGAAGGGAAAAAAAAAAAAAACTGGAGAGGTAAACAAGACAGATGACACAGGACCTTTTACATTCTAATTTAGATTTTATTTTGAGGATAATGCAGAGCTATTATTCACAATTTTGATGATACATCAAAATGTTTTCTAAGCTGTAAAGCAGTTTATATACACATTGTTATTAATACTATTATATGCACTGTAAAACTTTCACTTCACTGTTCCCATCTTCTTTCCCAAAGGTGAACATACATGGTTTCTTAGAATGGTCCATTGACTGACTTGCTGTAACTTTTAATTAACCTAAACCCAACACTTCATTTTAACTTGATCTTTATATAGGGTTGATGTGTGGAAAGAAGATCTAGAATACACAGATCCATATCTGAATCCAAATTCTGACTTTGTTCCATTTCACTAAAAATTTTCCAGAGTATTATTATTTTTTTAATTTTTTTTTTTTTAGTTGATGGGCCTTTATTTTATTTATTTATCTGTATGTGGTGCTGAGAATCAAACCCAGTGCCTCACACATGTGAGGCAAGTGCTCTACCACAACCCTAGCCATTATGGTTTATTGTTTATCCCCAGCATTACAAAAAAAAAAGAAAAAAAATGATATTATTTATTCTTAAAAGGGGATTAATTCACTAGTACACAATTGTCTGAGCTATGTATGTCACCTGATAAATAACTGTTCTCTTCTGCCATTATTTGAAATCAGTTACCTAAAATAGATCTGGATAAGTTGATGAAATGGAGTTTGGGGATAGGCAAAATTGAAATATTCTAATTCTGATAAACCAAGTGATTGCTTGACTTCTCACATTAATTTAAAAAGAAAAATATTTGTGGTTTAAATTCATATGTGTTTATTATAAAAATCTTGGAGAAATCACCCATGCCCCACTATCCCTGGGAACTACTACAAACATTTTGGTCCATATGAGGTTAGTATGTTTTTCTTTGAATAGATTTTTAAATATGCACATCTCCACACACACTGTTACATCTATGTTCTTTATAGAACTGCAATCTCCTTCTACATAGTACTCCATTTTTTCTACTTTTTACATAATGTTACTGTGAACATTCTCTCACTTTTTTCTTTTCTTTTCTTGAGGTGCTGGGGATTGAACCCAGGACCTTGTGCATGCGAGGAAGCACTCTACTAACTGAGCTCTACCCCCAGCTCTTCCTCATATTCTTAAACATCAAGAACATGATTTTAATGACCATGAAATATATGGATTTTTATGACCATAATATCATAGATATTTCATAAATTATTTAGCCAGTTCCTTATTGTAGATTTCAGTTTTTATTTTTCACCATTATAAATAATAAAACAACAAATATGAACAAACTCTACTTTTGATTATTTCCTTGGAACAAATTCCCAGAAATGGCTTAAGGGAAATAAACATTTTTTAAGGATTTTGGCTCTTCTATTTTTGACATCATTTTAAATGTAAACCGATCTTCTGTTTGAAGTGACTTCTTTTTGAAATGACACCCTGAAGTTCATAGTCAATCCCATGAAAAACAAAAAAGTCAGCTGTATATTAATAACACGGGAAATGGAGGCAGTTATCCAAATGATTAAGAAAGCTATGAAAAAGTTTTCTTACAAAATAATTGGAGCAATTTTTTTTTTTTTTTTTTAGTTTTGTCTCATTTATTTTTATGTGATGCAGAGGATTGAACCCAGGGCCCCACACATGTTAGGCAAGTGCTCCACCATTGAGTCACAACCCCAGCCCCTTAGTTCTGTTTTAGCATAGAAATATCTTTCCATTGATTCTCAGGGTTTGGAGCCTTGATATTGTATTTTAAGGATTTTTAATACTTGTTTTAACATAAGAAATCAATTTTTTATTGGATGAATATTATAAAATACATACATAGCTTCCCCCCCCCCCTTAATTCAGAACATTTCACAAAGAAATGAGAGTTTTTAAGCATTGTTATTCTGGCCCTATTGTCAAAATGTCTGGTCAAGGTTGGTGTCATGCATGAGAAAGGGTACTAAAAGAAGCAAGTCTTTGAAATGGGAAGGACCCTGAATACAAATGGTAGAACTTACTTATGATAGTACAAATCTTCAACTGGAAAAAAAAGAAAAGATGCAAGAGAAAATGAGGGAAATTTACAGTTCTGGAGGTTGAAGCAGTCTCAACAGATGGTTTTAATTTTCTTAAATATGTGGCAAGGTCACAAGCTGAAAAAGGAAGTGGAGGAAAGGGATGTGAGAAATTTGAGGAGAGAATTAAAGGTATGAATGGTTAATCCAGAGAATGGAATGACTTTGCCAAATAGTGTTGAGAGCTCCTATGAAGACTAAAGTCTTTTGAATTAAACCAGTCAATCCATTTCATGACTTTTGTACAGCAATATTTGCTGTTCAGATGCAAGTAAGAAAAAATTCAATTGAAGCAGGGTTAAATCCAAGAAAGGTTGAGGTTACTCCAACAAAGAAAGAGGAGAGGCATTGAGTTAAGAGAGTTGAAGATATTTACCAAAATGTTGATCAGGGGGACTGGGGGTATAGCTCAGTGGTAGAGCGCTCTACCACTAGCATGTATGAGGCTCTACTACTAGCATGTATGAGGCTCTACCACTAGCATGTATGAGGCACTGGGTTCGACTCTTAGCACTGCATATAAAATAAATGTCCATCAACAACTAAAAAATGTTGGTCAGGATGAGTTGATAATGGCAGAAGCAGGAAAATAGAAAATGTTAGACTTAAAAAGGATTAATGATTTAGAAGTCTTAGGTTAGGGACACTACAATAAGCTGGAAAAAAAAAAGGCTAGTGGTTAACAATTGGGATCCTTAAAATTGAGATTTAGAGAGTAAGGTAGGGCTGGAGATGTGGCTCAGTTGGTAGAGTGCCTGCCTCACATGCACAAGGCCCTGGGTTCAATCCCCAGCACCACCAAAACAAAAAAACAAAACTGTAGAGAGTAAGGTAGTTGATTTGGGACATTGGGACAAAGCCAGTTGTCACTCTTCATAAAACATTTCTTCTTTCCGATTCACTTCTGCCTGTGGCCACATTCTGCATACTGGGTCCAAGGCAGCTACAACATCTTTCAGGTTTGGACTAAAAGGACATCACCAGCATTCTTGGGTTCCCAGCTTATAGACAGCAGGTCATGGGTCATAGGTCATTCCCCAATCATGTCTAAAGTAGAAAGCTCCTGGAGTAGTAGATTTCACTTCACTCACAGCTTTTTGCATCTGACCCTTAGGGGATGCCTACAATGATTCTGACCCTACCAGGTACTGTGTGGCCTCCCATGCTTTCCCTTGAAATCTTTTTTTTTTTTTTTTTTTAGAGAGAGAGAGAGAGAATTTTTAATATTTATTTTTTTAGTTTTTGGCAGACACAACATCTTTGTTTGTATGTGGTGCTGAGGATTGAACCAGGGCCGCATGCATGCCAGACAAGCGCGCTACCGCTTGAGTCACATCCCCAGCCCTCCCTTGAAATCTTGGTGGAAGCCTCCATCACCCTGTACCTCTTGCTTTTTGTACAGCTACAAAACAAGCACCATGTACAAGATGCCAGGGTTCACCACCAACAGGAAGAATCGACAGGCCCCCTTGGAATGTGAGTACAATGGCTTTTGAGTGCCTGGCAACTGAACCATGGGAAACAATTTCCTAGGCAGCCCTGTGCCAGCAAGGAGTCCTATGGCTCTCTTCTCAAAGCAAAATCTTTCAAATTAGTTTACAATTTTTACACTCTTGAGCCTGGGATGGGTGGGAGTATGGCCAATTCCTTAGAAGTCCTCAAGGCCTAATCCCACAGCCATGATACAAAGCACTTGGCTTCTTTTTAATGGTACTAATCTCTTCAGCAACCACATCCTCCTTGGTCCCAAACTGCAAATTTTAAAAATCTTTCTGCTCTTCTTTTTGCTTCTCATTCTCACTGTAAATCTGGCTCAATTAGCCATCAATAGCCATTGCAGATCCTGAATGCTGTGCTGTCTTATGTGGGGAGCCACAGTGAATGACCACACCTTCCAGTCCTGATGCCTCAAGATTCTGACCAACCACTGCATGCACTGTGGCTTGGGTGGGGTCTAGCTTGGAAAGTAAGGGGTCTTTGTGGGGTGTGCCCCTAGGGTTGAGTAACACTCACCTGCCCTTTTTTGGATAGAACTTTATAAGAACAAGAGTCCCCCCAATAAAAGCTCACTTCCAAACATGTTTTCTCTATCTTGCCAGCCTCTCATGACTTTCTCTTGCCCTTCCTTTTGGGGAGCCTGAGGCTGAGAGCGGGGAAGCCATCCTGAAGCTTGTGTAAAGGTAAATTGTGTCTGTGTTTTATTTGGTTTCCCTGCAAATTCACAAGAGTCATCTTAATTTCAGCTGCCCATTGCTGGTCGGCAGTCTTGAAATTTCTTCTACCAGATTATTCTGTCACCTTTAAACTCAGCCTCACACAAAGTCTCAGGGCGTGGACAAAACATAGGTAAGTTTTTTGCTAGAATGTAATGGTCTCTAATCCCAATTCCCAATAGAGTCCTCATTTCCTTTGGAAACCTCATCGGCACAGTCTTTACTTTTGCATTCCTATCAGCATTCTGGTTTTATAAATTACCACCAGAGTCACCTATTAAGTTCCCCATACAACATGCTAAGCCCGACTTCTAGCCCGATTCTCCAAACTTTTCCTGCAAACCAGTTCCAAAAGTTTCTGAATCACATGGTCAGATACAGTCACAGTAACAATTCCATTTCTGGTACCAATCTTTTGTGTTAGTCAATTGTTTCACAATTTCAATGGCCACTTGGACTCATTGATTTGGGACTCTGGCAAGGCAGGACATCATGGTAGAGAGTGCACAGTGGCAGAGAGCAGCTTACCTGAGATGGCCAGAAAGCAGAAAGAGAGGTTCCAGAGACAAAATATACCCTTTAAGAGCCTCTACCTATTTACTTTTTCTTGGCCCCTCCTCCTAAAATTTCTACCACCTTTCATAACCCATTAAGCTATGAATCCATCATTGGATTAATCCATTTATGAGGTCACAGCTCTACTAAAAGGTCCCACCTCAGAACACTGTTGCATTGGGAACAAAGTCTTCAACTCTTGAGATTTTGTGGAGTATTTAATATTTATACCATAGCAAGCCTCACATTTCACACTCATTCAACAGTGTTTATTGTTTGTGTGTGTCTGTGCTAACCACCAAGGGCACCCAAATGAATGAGATGTAGTGAGCCATTGCTCATTGACAAAATGGGAACAAAGATTTCAGCTTCAAGGTCTATGGACCAATCAAGTGATGCTGATCATGAGACAGTATGTGACATGTATCAGTATTTAGTTAACATCCATTTTCTTCTCCTTTTCTTTTCTTTTCCCCACCACAGTCTCAAAATTCAGCTCCTCAAATGCAAGACCATGTCTGAGAAAGCCCATGTGGGCTTGAGCATCCTGGCTTAGAGTGTGCTCTCTTGCATGCTTCCTTCTCTCCGTCTAGATTCTGATTGGTTTCTGAAGCATTCATGACTTTCAAAGCCTGCCTTCTACTTTTCCATTTTCTTTTTTCTCTGTGGTGCATCCTGAGCAGTTTCTTCAGGACTATCTTCTAGTTCACAAATTCTCCCATCAGCTTTGTCTAGCTTACTGTGTGTCCAATGTGTTGTGGGTCCCCAGTGCTCTTGGATGGGCTCTATGTGTGTTCAGCTTGATTATGGAGGGCACTTGGTCCTTTACTTACACAGAGAGTAGATCTTATAGGAGTCAGACTCAAGTCAAATTCAAAATGAGAAAAACATTCATCTTACTAGGTGCTAAAGAAAAATCTTCTGGTGACTATTTGGAAGATAAGCCAGAGATATTTGAGGAGTAGGGAACCTCCTGATGAACTCAATTGGGGAATGAACTAAATTATTAAATATATTTAATCAGCCTGTCTGAATATCTATGTCTGTTGCAACCATAGCTTAAATAGATACCCAGGAGGTGTAACACATGTGTTACAGTGTTTTGAGGAAGTGGACTTTGGAATCAAGATGTGTGAGAAGGGTCCCTGAACCTCAGTTTCCTCATCTGTAAAATGGAAATAAGATCACCAATTCCAAGTTTGACCTTAATTTGACCTCCACTTGGTGTTGCACCATCACTGGGATCACACACTCAGGTCTCCTTGTATCTCCATCTCCCTGAGCTCGTTTATGCCCAGGACCTTTCTCCTTGCTATTCCCTCTCCCTAAAACACATTTCCCCAGATTCTCCCAGGGTTGGAGGCTGGCCCTCAGTTAGTTCTTATAAATAGCAAGTTGGATCCTCTTTTCTTTTCATTCTTCCATTCCCTGACTTTTTTTTTTTTTTTTTTTTTTTAGTTTTTGGCGGACACAACATCTTTGTTTGTATGTGGTGCTGAGGATCGAACCCTGGCCCCACGCGTGCCAGGCGAGCACGCTACCACTTGAGCCATATCCCCAGCCCATTCCCTGACTTTTCATTACAGTGTTTAATGTATTGTCACTTAAAGCATTTCCTGATAAGAGCATGTATATACATTATGTTCATTAATGTAGACTAGTAATTTTTTAGCTAAATTAGTCTCTTAAATCATGCAGAAAACAAAAGTAGCATTCGCCATTATAACGTCATGAATTTGCCTTTCCAGAGATCTTTCCATCTTTACGCAGCTCTGAGTTCCTATCTAAAATCCTTCAGTTCAACCTGAAGGACTCCCCTCATGCAGGGCATATTCAGTGGTGATCAACTCCCTCAACTCATTTTACCTAGTGTTGTGATTTGAATGTATGTATCCCTCCAGAATTTCTGTTGAAACTTCAACCCCAAGGCAACAGTATTGGGACATGAGGCCTTCAGGAGGTGATTAGGTCATGAGGCTCCAACTTCCTGAATGGGATATGTGCCCTCCTTAGAAAAGAGCACTTGTCTATAATACATAAGGCCTATTTAATCCTACACAACACAGAAACACATATATTTATTACGCTGGGCATGGTAGTAGATGCCTAGAATCCTTGCTACTTAGGAGGCTGAGACAGGAGGATCTCAAGTTCGAGACCAGCCTAGGTAACTTAGTAAGATCCAGTGCCAAAAGAAACTTAAAAGGGCTGGGGATGTAACTCACTGGTAGAGCTTTTGCTTAGCACATATGAGGACTTTGGGTTTAGTTGCAAGTATCTTGAGGCAAATAAAAATAAAAATAAAACAAAATAAATAAAAAGCACTTGAGGGAGTGAGTGAGTTCAGTCCTTCTCCCCTTCTACCACACAAGGACACAGCAACAAATTACCATGTTAGAAAGAGAAAGCCAACTCTCTCAACACACTGTATCTCATGGCACCTTGATTTTGGATTTTGTCAGACTCTAGAACTGGGAAAAATTAATTTCTGTTCTTAAAAGTTGCCCCGCCTAAGGTATTTCATACAGCAGTATGAAAGGACCAAGGGATCTGCCACTGCCCCCACTGCTCTCCCCTATTGGAAGGACATTTTTGCTGACCATAGGATTCTTGGATGACAGCTTCATTTTTCATCACTTTGAATATATCAACCCACTGCCTCCTGGGTTCAGGGTTCCTGATAAGAAATAAGATGAGGACCTTATGGGTCCTCATCTGAAAGGTCCCTCCCTCTCAGCCCCATAGGTATTAATAGCATGCCTTATAGTATCTTTGGGAACAGAACATTTTGTTATAGTGTCACAATGTGAATGAAGTGCTACCATCATAAAATATAAAATCATTTATAAAAAATAAAATCTTTTTTTTCTTTTAAAAAGAATATTTAAGGGCTGGGGATGTGGCTCAAGCGGTAGTGCGTTCGCCTGGCATGCGTGCGCCCCGGGTTCGATCCTCAGCACCACATACAAACAAAAGATGTTGTGTCCGCCAAAAATTAAAAAATAAATATTAAAAAAAAATTTTAAAAAAAAAGAATATTTAACATGGACTAGATAGTAGGTGATATTGGGTCATTTTACAATGAAACTGTAATTGAATAGAACAAAAATGTCTTTTTTAGAGACATACTGAAATATTCATGGGTGAAATGTCATGGTGTTTGCTATAAACTTTAAGTTGCTTTGGTGAAAAAAATATATGAGGAAATGTGGAAAAATGTTTATAATGTTAAATCTAGATGAGATCATCTGGGTATTTATAGAGTTCACGTAATTTTTCAGGGTTTTTTTTAATAATAGAAAATGTAGAAGCTGGGTTTGTGGCTCAGTGGTAGAGCACTTGCCTAGCATATGTGAGGTACTCGCTTTGATTCACCACATATAAATAAATAAAATACAGGACCATAGACTACTATAACAAGAAAAAGAAAATATAGAGCGCACCAACAGTTGTCCCAGGGACACAGGCCACACTTTCTTCTGATCAGAGTTGACACTGATCATTTTGAGTTAAAAGGAAAAGGAATTGAATACATTAAGTATAGATAAGGTCTTGGGGACTGGGGTTGTGGCTCAGTGGTAGAGTGCTTGTCTCCCATGTGTGAGGCACTGGGTTCTGCCGCAGTCTGGCTGGGCACAATCAGGAGCCACTTGTCAAAAGTAACTAACTTTATTTTTAGAACCAAACACGCCAAACAAACAGCCTCTCAGGAAAAACCCCTCAGAGCCTCAACTGCCACCACCGGCTTTCCACAAGCCTGTCTCTCCCCCCAACAAGCTTCTTCTCCACCTCCCACAAACCTCCTGCTCTTGAGGCCGATTGGCTGGGTCACGTGGGCGGAGCCAAAAAAGTCCCCCAATGAGCAGCTCCGTGGTCTGAAAGGGCAGGGAAACAGTCCAATGAGCATCACCGCAGAGGAGCCAATCAGCTAGATGTTGCTGGGGCCGAGGAGCCAATCAGCTAGATGTTGCTGGGGCCGCTGTGAGCCAATCATCAGCCGGCAGCTGGAAGTTTGCTGGGGCCCCTTTGGCTGTGGCTCTCAACAGGGTTCGATTCTCAGCACCACATATAAATTAATAAAATAAAGGTCCATTGACAACTAAAAAAAAAAATTTAAAAAGATGAGGTCTTTAAAAGCCAAAAGTTATTATAGAGTTTTGGGCTTGAAAAGATCATTGAAGCATGCCACAGGTTTTAATTTCTAAGCAAGTATATGTCATTCTCTATAACACACTGCAGTGAAAAAGCTTCCAGGGTCCTTTTCTTATTATTAAAGTGAAAATGGTCCCAGAGACCAAAAAGTAAGACAACCACTGTGGGTTACACCAAGTTGTGACTGGACCATTTGCTGCTTTGACCTCACAAGGAATAAATGTAAGGGAATTTCAAACAACACCTATATAGGCTCTGGCGTGACTGATTTTTGTCCATAAGTACAGGGAGCTTTTGTTTGGTGACCTGTCAGACTCACAGATAGTTAGCTCACTTAGTGGTTTGGTTTTGGTCTTCATATTGGTTTTTGATTTGGGGGTTTGTTTGTTTTTCTTTTTATTATTTTTTGTTTGTTTGTTTTAGCTAGAATCCTTAGTTGGTGTTGCTTTTGAGGCTGTATAGTGAGAATAGTCAGAGTAGTGAGGTTATAAGAGTATGGCAGGGCCTTTCAACCAGCTTCTACATTGAGGAACCCTCACATGTTACATAGGCCCCTAAGGGATATCAAATAGGGAAACTTTCCTTAGGTGAATCTGACCTTGCATATCCTCATGGGTACAGAGGTAGCCATGAAAATCCTACGAAAAGGTAGAAAAGAACTTTGTTCTTCATTATATTCTAAGTGGATCTAATGAAGACTGTGGAAGACCCAAATGTGATCCAACTCTCTCACATTATTGAAACAACTGAAAATATCTGCCTTGTGATGGAGTATGCAGGTGGCAGACAGCTAGCTTCTGCAGTCCATCCCAGAGGTCACTGGCATGCAGGAGGAGGTTCACAGAGTGCTCAGGCAGATCATATATTCTGTACACAACTGTCATGATAAAGGCATCATGCCCACATCTGAAGCTGGAGAACACACTGGTGAATGCCAGAAGAAATAGCAAACTTTATGACTTCAGGCTGGGCATCAGGTTCACAGCTGGCAGAATCTGACACCATCTGCGGCATTCTTCCAGACTATGCCCCAGAACTCTACCAATGAAAAGACTGTAACAGCTCCATCATGGACATATGGAGCCTTGATGTCCTTCATAAGAGTCCTCCCACTTAACAAACATCATATTTTTCTAACTGAAGAAGCAGGTCTTGCACACATGGTACAACTTTCCCTCTCACGTTTTCATGAAGTGATAAGTGTCATCAGTTACTGACCGACCCCACAAAGAATACCACGGTAGACTAAGTCGCAAGGCACCATGACTAAACTAATGTGAGGAATATTCATTGATTTATTCTAGGGAGCCACTCCCCAGCCACCTAGAACCTCACAACTGAGGGTCATGTTTGACATGGTTTGTGGTCCATATGAAACCTGAGTATCTTAGGTAACCAGAAAATTTGATGAGATTATAGCTATCTTTCTGATGCTCCAGCACAAACAAACCAGGGGGACTGATCAGTCCAAGTTAACCCTATCCTACGCATCCAAAAGTGGGCCCAGCCCATTCCCTTCCAATCCTTTCAGCTTCACTCTCTGTTCAAAAAAGAGTGCCAGTGAGCCTGCTCTTTACTTCTTTCCCTTTTTGTCCTGTGAGCTGTAGCTGCCTCAGGAGGACTGTCAGGACAGAAGGGCATAGAAGACCCAGTCTGCCTGCCATTCCCCTCTGCAACTTGCAAACAAGGATACCCCAATCCAGTATAGTCCCACAACATATTCTTGCAGCCCCCCTCGCCCAGCCCCTTGTTGAGCACAGTGGGTAGGAGGCAGAGAGCAGCAAGTCCTCCTGGGATACTTTGTCAAGAGAAGAAAACTCCCTCCCTACTGAGCAACCCCATGGTAGGATTACACAGCCTGTACTCCTGACAACAGCAAGGACTGAGAGGCAGTGACTAGGAGCATTGCAACTGTATCCTAGGAATATGTTGCTGAATGCCATGTTGCTGCCTGCTGGCCCTCAAGACAAACACTAAATTCAGGAACAATGTGCTCCAACAAAAGGAAGACACACACACTCTGGACTCAGAAATAAAGTGGCTCCAATGAAAGTGGACAGCTCAGACAGAGGCAAAAACCAAATAGATTACAGGGGATCTCACTCACGTAGAACAGCTGCAGGAGGGAAGTCTGCACGCTTCCTGGAACATCACCCCATGAATTCCAATCCGGAGGGCATTCAGAACTGCCTGTGGATGAGTTGGCCCCACTACCCCAAGTGGAAGAAATATCACAGACTTTTTACCTGGGACTCTTCTCCCTTCCCTACTCTTCTCTGTCCTTTCTGCCATGTTTCTGGAATAGCAGAGATTTTTTTCTTAATATTTTTTTAGTTGTAGATGGACACAATATCTTTATTAATTTTTGTATGGTGCTTGGGGATCAAACCCATTGCCTTCCACATGTGAGGTGAGTACTCTACCACTGAGCTACAACCCCAGCCTGCAGAGATGGTTCTTAATAAGTTTCTATTTCTCACCAATTTGGTAGTAAAATTGATGCTCCAAAGATAATCACAATTTTTTTTAAAAGGTAAGGTAGTTATTGATGCTAAGGCTCATAGTCTTACCACTAGAGTCGATACAATAGAAAAGGGGAACAAATTGTTGGAGATACAGAAGTCAAAGATCTAAGAGGCTAAGTGTTAGTGTTAGTGTTAGCTAAGTGTTAGTGCACAGATCACCTACAAGATGCTGAATCTGCATAAACTGTAGACAAGAATGATAGTGAGAAAAACCTAGAGCAAGGAGATCTATAATTTCTGAAGGAGATTAGCCAGGAGGTTAGTAAATAATAGCAAAAATAGTAAAGGGTGACTTAGCTGGATGATGTGAACTCCAAATGTTCCTGGAGGAGGAAAGAGAAGTTTGAAAGTAGTGATCAGGAACAAATTCAGTAGCCTAATTACTTTAGTTTGAGGTACATAGAATATGAGAGAAAAATATCCTCTACTTTGGAATTCTACAGCAGAGTTAAAAGCAAAAATTACATTCATCACTAAAAGTAATGGTTCTGGGAATACATCCTAGGATGATTCCAAGTCTCAATTTGATAACTCATGATTTGGAGAGAAAGATCTAGAAAGGCAGTCTCATTCTGATAGCTTATGACATAAATCATGCTTCCGGAGAAATGTAGTATCTGCAGTAACCTCCTATTGATAGCATGTCCAGGAATAAGAAAAAGAGATGAAAGTGACAGTTTTTGTTTAGGGAACATTAATTTCAGGCATCTAGAATGCAGTTTTTGTGAATCATATCTTGACTTGTAGGGCACAGTACTGTCTTCTAAAACAACTTTCAGACTCAATAGTTGGTCAATACTCCTTTGCTTGTGGAAAAAATAGGATGAGCTATCGATACTACAGGTTATGAGTGACAAGTTCTGCTTCCTCACATGTTGAAGGATAACATTAAAGAAGCACACCGAGGCAAGCATATAAAGCAGGGTTTATTTAAAAAGGGGTAACATAGACTTTTCCCAGGAGGGAGAAGTGGGCCATAGTTGGTATCCTAGGAAGTGTAGGTGCTCTGCCTTTTTATATGTCCTAGGCTTCCTTTGTTCTCCTGTTCTCTTCCTCCTTATCTCTTTCCTTCCTGCATACATGGCTAGGCCCAGGAGATGATTGATGGAATGGCGAAAAGGTGGGGAACAGGTGGTCTAGAGGGCCAGGGAAGGAGTGATCTGGGAAGAAAGGGGGCCCAGGGCAAATTAATTAGCAGTTTCCCAGTCTGCTCTGGAGTTGCTTCATTAACAATTCTTTAGGATGGGCCTTATAGGCTGGACTTTGGGGATATTAACATTTCAATCTCCCACAGGCACAGTAGGCTGGACTTTGGGGATATTAACATTTCAGTCTCCCACAGGCACAGTACCCAACGTTTGGACCCAAACCAGATTGGTCTGTTTTCTTCAATTTGTCTATGCTGACTATCTCTTTTTTAATTCTGGCTTCATTATTGTCTCTAAAAATTAAACTACTTGGAAAACTTCTGGTGCAAAAGTCCTGTGGATAACAAAACAAACAGTTTCAATGCAGCATCTTCAGGAAGCACACTGAGGTGGCAGTGAGACCTTAGTATTGTATTGTACTCATACCAAATTTAGGGTAGAAGCCAGCGCAGTGGTGCACACCTGTAATCCCAGTGGTTTGGGAGCCTGAGACAGGAGATTTGCGAGTTCAAAGCCAGCCTCAGGAGGCTGGGCTTGTGGCTCAAGTGGTAGAGTGCTTGCCTAGCACATGTGAGGCACTGACTTTGGTTCTCAACACCACATAAAAATAAGATATTGTGTCCACCTAAAGTGATGGCGAGGCACTAAGCAGCTCAGTGAGACTCTTTCTCTAAATAAACTATAAAATAGGGGTGGGGATGTGGCTCAGTGGTCTAGTGCCCCTGAGTTCTATCCCTAGTGCCAAAAAAAAATAAAATAAATAAAAAAATAAAAACTTAGGGTAGAAGAATATTATCTTAAAATGTCACCAAAATATCAGCAATACTTCTTCCTCTGAAGATCCACAAAAGACCTATTGTATATTCCCTTGCAGAGATAAAGCTCAAGACTTGTTCTGTCCATTAAAATTTGAGACTATACTGGAAAACATAACTGAAGTATATTGCAGATTGGGAAGCAAAATTATGGTCCTTTATCTCTCAGTTCAGTTCCCTTTTTGACGATAGAAACACTCACCTATGCCGTGGGAAGCTGTGATGGGGGGCGGAGGGAAGCTGTGATGGGGGTGGGGGAACCCCAACTTTTATAAGTGATTATAAAAATGTACAAAATAACTTTTTTATTAAAACAAAATTTTAAATTTTCATCAGTGAGTTTAATACTGTTGCCTAAATATATGTAATATTGAGATTTTTAGGCAGGAATTAATAAAATCACTTCTAGGAAAATAATGTCATTAAAAGAATGTTTCTTTGAATTCATAAAAACATTTTTAGTGATGGCATTTATTTTAAATTTACTTCAATGTAACCATGTAGAAATCAGGTAAACATTTAAAAAATTTTAAAGCAGTTTACAAAGCATAATTTGAGATTTTTTTCAGAGTCAGCTGACAACCTAAATCCGAGGATAGCTTCTCTTTAGGAAGCATCTTGAAACGTATCTACATACGTATATTCTTGAAACGTGTTTGTTCCTATTGATGTCATCAATGGTGTTTGTTTCCAGGAAGATATTTTAATTAGAGTATATGTTTCAGATTCTACTGGATTTTAATCAGTTTAACATGGGTTTGTTTATAGTTTCCGGCCTAATTATAGGTCACTAATGCTGCGTCCGAAATTAAAATCTAGAATGTATCATCTCCGTTGTTTGAAGTTGACTATAAATACTGCGCTTCATTTATTTGTTACCACTCTCTCTGGGTTTAAGTCATAGTCAGAGACTTAAGGCTGGAGGGGATCTAACCAAGAGAGACTGTCCAGCAAAAATGCATGCACGGATTTATGTAAGCTCCAAGTAACTGTTCAAATGAAATAATTAAGAAATGCCCAATCCGTAGGGTCACAAGCAAACGGGATATATAAGAATGCAATTTTGTCAACAAATTCAAGGACATTTTAAACTAATAGCAGAGGTCCAGTTTCTCCGGAATTGCAGGAACAAAAGAAGCTTTTCCGAGCAGAGGGGAATTTGCCTCCTGGTGCTGCCCCTTCCACTCTCCAAGTAAATCAAGACACACGAACATGCATGCCTCGCCTCTCGTCTTCCCCACTAGAGCTAGCGTTCGGGAAAGCAGCCTATTCTTTGATGGACAGTGTCCTGGGAGGGAGAAAGGCCCAGCCAAGGGTCCTCAGGGCTGGCGTGGAACTCGGCCCGCTCGGAGGTGACCGACCCAGGATGGAAGCTGTGTCCCAGGCAAGAGGAGGGAAAGGAAACGGAGCACAAAAGCAGTACGACCTGTCCCTTATCAGCGTCTAAAGGGAAGGGTGGAGGAAGGGGGAAACCGAAACGGGCCAGAAGCCTGAGCTCCCGCCCGAGCAGCTTTTAAACTGCGTTTCTACAACCTCTCGCTCCGCACGGTGGCTAATGGAACCCGCGCGAGCCGCCCAGCCAATCACCGCCGCGCTTCCTCCCGCCGCCCGCCAATGGCGGCGCGCGTTCTTGGGGCGTGGGCGAAGCAGGCTGCTCTCGCCTTGGCTGTAGTGTGTGGGCTGGGGTTGGTGCAGCCTCCCAGCCTGTCCGCACTTAGTCCGTAGTTGGGCTCGCGGCGCTTTTGTGCCCGCGTCTGGCCTCGCTTTGTGTCTGCGAGTTTTTTGCCGTGCCCCCGCGGCGCTCCTCCCGGGCGGGAGCCGTAAGGCTCGGAGGCGGCAGCGCGGCCCCCGGCCAGGAGTGAGCGCGGCGGTGTGAGCGGCGGCAGTGAGGCTGCGGGGAAGGGGACTAGTAGATCCCGGAGATGCCGGAGTTCCTGGAAGACCCCTCGGTCCTGACGAAAGACAAGTTGAAGAGTGAACTGGTCGCCAACAATGTGACTCTCCCGGCCGGGGAGCAGCGCAAAGACGTGTACGTGCAGCTCTACCTGCAGCACCTCACTGCACGCAACCGGCCGCCGCACGCCGCGGGCGCCAACAGCAAGGGGCCCCCGGACTTCTCCAGCGACGAGGAGCGCGAGCCCACCCCAGTGCTCAGCTCCGGGCCCTCCACCGCGGGCCGCGGCCGCGCCACCGTCGGCAGGGTAAGGACGCCCGGCCGGGGCCACAAAGGCGGGCGTTTGGCGGTTTCCGCGCGCGCTCGCCCCCGCTCGGCTCGGGGCTGTCCCCGTGCTCCGGCCCGCAGCTCGGTCGCCGCCGGGGTGCGGGCTCCGGGACCGGGGCGCTGCGAGGGAGGGACCAGAAGTTGCGGCCGCGGGGCGCTCGGACGCTGCGTCGGGGAGCTGTGCGGCTCCAGAGCCCCGGTCCTCGACTAGCGGCCGTCGGGAGTGGGCCCTGAGACCGGGCCCCGAGCGCTTTTGAAACGCCTGGCGGGGTCGGCCCCGGAACGCTGTAGGTCAGGTCCGAGCGTTTTCCCGCTTCAGTAACCGAAATGACTCGCGCAGAGCAGTCTCAGAGCGCTCCCTGGAGGGCAGTCTGCGACCTACTCATATCTAAGCAAAATTTGAAATAAAGAAATTCCCGCCTTTTCATATTGGTTTTGTTGGTTTGCATGCAGAGGGCTTTTTGAACTGGTGTTTTCTTGTTAGTCTGACTTGTTCCAGCAACAGGCCATCTCTTGTCGCGGCAGTTTTACTCTAGGTTGAAATGAACCTTAAAAAAAATTTTTTTTTAAATGTTTATCATCGATCTTGGGAAATTCTAGTTAATGAGTTTGGGTTGATTGTCCTCTCCCACCCCTTTTTTGCTTAATATTACTTGAGAAAAGAAAGATTCGGAACCAAGAGATAGGTTTATTTTATGACATCATGATGTGTCTGTATTAAATTTGGGGGAGGGGTACCGGGAATTGAACTCAGGGGCACTCATGTGACCACATCACATCCCCAGCCCTATTTCGTGTTTTATTTAGAGACAGGGTCTCACTGAGTTGCTTGGGCCTCGCTGTTGCTGAGGCTGGCTTTGAACTCGGGGTCCTCCTGTCTCAGCCTCCGGAGTCGCTGGGATTATGGTATTAAATGTCTGATCCTGGTTAAATCTCAGATTGGCTTCAGCGAATGCTTATTAGTTTGCTTTTTGTTATCGGTAAATTTTAAGTGTGTTTTTGTTGGTTTGTATATACTTCGTTACCAGGCTTCGTATCATAATGTTGTTAAAACTTGATGGCATAACTTAAAATGCTTTCATGAAAGACGGTGAAATGTGGTAGGAGTTGTTGCTGCTGGTTACTATTATAACTCAAAGTTATTGCTGCTTTTCTTTTTCTTTCTTTTTTCTTTTTCTTTTTTTGATGCTGCATTTTGCAACAGAGCCAAACCCCAACCTATTTCTTTTCAAAAGTTTTACAACATTCTCTGTTAATTTAAATTTTTTTATCTAATGTGTTTCGCTAACGAATGAAATGGAAATGAATAACATGTAACAGACACATGTAAATTTAATCTGAAAAGTCTCAGTCTGGGCTTCAGAGAAACTAAAAATCATGCAAGGCAGTGTATGCCACATAGTATATAATAAGTGTTTGTTCAATAAATAAAAGAACAGCCAAATTTTATTGTTTCTAATGTCTCCATTTTAGGGTTTAAAGAAAGCCACTTTAAACAAAAATTTACTTTCAAAGTAAAGTTTATCCCTTATTGATTTTCCTCCACTGACTCTTCAAAAAAGGGATAGTATTCAAACTATTTCATTATAGATTTGGTCAAAAGTGAAATATCTTCCATTTCAGTCAGCACACTTTAAAAAAAAAAAAAAAACAGTTCTTCTGTAGTACCCTTTGTTGGTGTAGTTGTATTAAACCATAAAGTTTGGGTTGTATGCAAAAACTTTAAATCTTGGAGTTTCCATCATTTTTGAGTTCCTAATATGTGCTCATAACACATTAAGATAATAAAAATAGAAATTTAAAGATTGATTTCTGCAGACCCTACACATCATCATAAAAATTTAGTGTCTTGGGTCTAAAAATTATGTTATTTACCCATTTCTCACCCCAATTCATTGGGGGGGGGAATTAACATTTTTTTTTAGCTTATCTACTGTGGGACTGAAGGTGTGGCTCACTAGTAGAGATCTGCTTAGCATATGGAAGGTCTAGGTTGATCCCCAACACCTGCCCCCCTACACACACACACACACACACTCACACACACACACACTCACACACTACTGTGTCCAGTGACATGCTAAAAAGTTATATTTCTCCCTCTGGCGGTGAGGGGGTGTCTCCTGGTCTCAAGTGATCCTCCCACCTCAGTCTCCCTAGTTACTGGGACTGTTGGAGTGTACCACCATGCCCAGCTTCCTTTATAGAGGAGAATTATTTCATAACCATAGAATTTTGTCTTATCCCACTTGAGTGATTAAAACTTAAAAATGTATGCCTTTGGCCAGGCTCAATGATAACAACTTGAAAAAGTTAATATTGGTAGTCAATAGCTTTATTTTCTGTTTTAAAGATACTTGAGGCAAGTGGCGCAAGCCTGTAATACCAGCTGTTGGGGAGACTAAGGAGAACGTGAGTTCTAAGCCAGCCTCTGCAAAAGCGAGGTACTAAGCAACTCCGTGAGACTCTGTCTCTAAATGAAATACAAAATAAGGTTGGGTATGTGGCTCAGTGATGGAGTACTCCTGAGTTCCATCCAGTACCAAAAACAAACAAAAAAAGATACTTAAGACAAGAGTGAGTTACAAAATAGGGTTGGGTATGTGGCTCAGTGATAGAGTACTCCTGAGTTCAATCAGGTACCAAAAACAAACAAAAAAAGATACTTAAGACAAGAGTAAGTTACAAGTAAGTCTGAATAGACTTTTTTTTTTTTTAATATGTGATAGGAAGGGGTTCTTTGGATTTACAAGAGCCATAGAACATTTATAATAGTTGATATGTAAAACTATTTTGCATGTCAGATTCCTTTATAAGAGAGAATTTGCTTTGTATGTACCACCACAACAATGTCTTAGAATGTGTAGTATGACAAATATTTGCATGTTAAAATTTTTATTTTGGTTTAGTTTTCTTGTTTTTCTTTTCTTTTATTGTTTCTTTTATTCATCTTGATGCCAGTATTTTAGGTGCTGAAATTAGATTGGGGCCCCAGCAAACTTCCAGCTGCCAGCAATCCAGCTGCCGGCTGATGATTGGCTCACAGCGGCCCCAGCAACATCTAGCTGATTGGCTCCTTGGCCCCAGCAACATCTAGCTGATTGGCTCCTCTGCGGTGATGCTCATTGGACTGTTTCCCTGCCCTTTCAGACCACGGAGCTGCTCATTGGGGGACTTTTTGGCTCTGCCCACGTGACCCAGCCAATCGGCCTCAAGAGCAGGAGGATTGTGGGAGGTGGAGAGAAGCTTGTGGGGGGAGAGAGAGGCTTGTGAAAAGCCGATGGTGGCAGTTGGGCTCTGAGGGGTTTTTCCTGAGAGGCTGTTTGTTTGGCGTGTTTTGTTCTAAAAATAAAGTTAGTTTCTTTTGACAAGTGGCTTCTGATTGTGCCCAGCCAGACTGCGGCGTCTGGTGGCTCGCACGGGGAGCGACTGAGGGTAAGTGAACTGCTCGCCCCTGAGGGCAGGGCGAGAGGATGGGTAGCCATTTTAAGATTATTCTTTTGTTATTTTGTTTCACTTTTGTTTTAAGTTGCCTGTCCCTGGAGATGAGTGAGACGGAAGAAAAACCGCTCACATCTGAGGAAAAACTATTTACGTCTGAGGAACAGATAGGGAGAAAGGACGGATGCACATGTCAGGAGGATAGAAAGGCTATAATGACTTTTTGTTGTTCCCTTTTTATTTCATTCTGTCTCGGTTTTGTTTGGCGTCATCTTGTTGGGTTGTATTATAGTAGAAATACGGGATCAGAAATTAGTAAAAAACAAACTGAAAGAGTGTTAAGTAAATTGTTAGAGGAAGGAGGCATCCCAGTAAAATCAGTAGCAGTCAGGGCATACGTTGATACAATACAAAAATGTAGCCCATGGCTTTTTAAGGAGGAGTTGTTAAATATATCACAATGGAACCATCATGGTGAAGATTTAAAAAGAATAGAAAAGAAAAGCCCAGGGACTCTGCCAGTTGGCACATTGCCATTGTGGACGTTCGTATCTTGTTTGCTTAGTCCAAAGCCTTCAGTTCAGACAATGGTAGAGGAAGGAGAAGACATAATGATTCAAGTAAAAGAGAAGGTCTCTCAAGTTAGTCAGACAGAGGAAAAGATTCAAGTAAAAAAGAAGGTCTCTCAAGTTAGTCAGACAGAGGAAAAGATTCAAGTAAAAGAGAAGGCCTCTCAAGTTAGTCAGACAGAGAAAGAAAGTGTAAAACAGAAAAAGCCATCAGGGGGAAAGTTACAACAGGAGATTGCTACTAACACCTTTCTATCACCAGAGGGTGTAAGTGTCCAACCAACAGCACCATCTCTACAGGAGACTGCTACTAACACCTTTCTATCACCAGAGGACGTAAGTGTCCAACTAACAAGGCCACCTCCATATGCTGGGAGGTCCCCAACCCCCGCAGTTGATAGTTGGGATCCTGAGACAAGATCTCAAATATTAACATGCCCTGTATTTGAGGCAGGAGGGCAGCGATTTTACCAAGTTTTAAATTTCAAAACAGTGAAGCAGCTAAAAGAGGCTGTAACAACCTATGGTCCTCAAGCACCCTTCACTGTAAGCTTGGTCGAATCCATTAACAACTTGAACATGACGCCAGCAGATTGGGCTAATATGTGTAAAGCTGTGCTAAATGGAGGACAATACCTGTTATGGAAGGTTGCCAATGAGGAATTTTGCAAGGAGACGGCTAGGCGAAATGCAGCAGCTGGTTATCCTCAGAGAAATCTAGATATGTTGTTAGGAAAGGGACCTTATGAGGATCAGCAGCAACAAATTGCATATGATCCTGGCGTATACGCACAAATTGCTGCAGATGCAATTAAGGCATGGAAGACTTTACAAGGACATGGAGGTTTACAAGGTCAATTATCTAAGGTAATACAAGGAGCTAATGAACCTTATGCTGAATTTGTAGATAGGCTTATTCAAACAGCTACCAGAGTTTTTGGGAATACAGAACAAGCAATGCCATTACTAAAACACCTGGCTTATGAGCAAGCGAATCGTTGGTGCAGAGATATCATTAGACCATGGAAACATGAAGATTTAAACACATATATTAAATTATGTAGAGACATTAATGAACAAGAGCAAGTCGTGGCAGCTGCAGTAAAACAGGCTTTAGATGCCAGAGACATTAATGAACAAGGGCAAATTGTGGCAGCTGCAGTAAAACAGGCTTTAGATGCCAGGCCAAGAACATGCTACAATTGTGAACAAACAGGACATTTTAAAAGGAATTGCCCCATTGGAGGAGGGTTTAACAAAACTAGGTATCCAAGGAGTAGAATACCAGGTATTTGCCCACGATGCCGTAGAGGGAGACATTGGGCTAATGAATGCCGTTCTCAAACCACCATAGAGGGTACTCCATTATCAAAAAACGAACAAGGACCAGGTGTTTATCCACGATATCGTGGAGAAAGGCATCAGGCTCCATTGCCAAAAAATGGACAAGGGGGCCCAATGCTCCGGGGCCCAAAACCACAAATATACGGAGCACTGGAGGAACCCAGCAACCCCATCAGGGTAGTGCCCAGGACACATTGTCCATCAGATCCCTCATCAGACAAACCAGAGGGAGCGCAGGGTTGGACATCTGCGCCTCCGCCAGAGCAGTACTAACTCCAGAGATGGGAGTTCAAATCATTCCCACAGGGGTGAAAGGACCTCTTCCCAAAGGAACAGTAGGCTTATTATTGGGACGCAGCTCTTCTACTCTAAAAGGACTTATGATAAGTCCTGGGGTAATTGATCCTGATTATGAAGGTGAAATAAAAATTATAGCCAGTTCTCCAAAGGGTATATCAGTAATTTCACCAGGAGATAGAATAGCACAGTTGTTAATAATACCCAGCCTACATGATAAATTTTCCAGTCGTACTGTAGAAAGAGGTTCCAAGGGATTAGGTTCCACAGGTGTAGATTGGGCTATGCTTTCTTTAAATTTAGATTCTCGCCCCATGCTAAAACTAAATATTCAAGGACATGAATTTAATGGGCTACTGGATACAGGTGCAGACCTTAGCATCATCTCTCGTCAAGAATGGCCAAAACATTGGCCATTACAACAAGCCACTCAAACGCTTCGAGGCCTAGGAGTGGCGACTAATCCCCATAGAAGTGCAATGGTATTAGATTGGAAGGATCCTGAAGGATGTGAAGGAACTATACAGCCATATGTATTGGATCATCTTCCCGTAAATTTATGGGGACGAGATGTCCTAGATCAATTAGGTTTGACATTAACAAATAACATCAACCAAAATGCACCCACTATTATGACTAGACAAGGTTTTAGGAAAGGAAAAAGATTAGAAAAACAAGAACAAGGTATAGCAGCAAAGGGAGTGTTTGGAATTTCTCCCAATAAAATTATTACTCCATATACTATGAATCAAATTGATGAGTTAGCTAATGAGTTAAATACTTGGGCAATAATCATGTGCAAATCTAATGTTTCATTTGATAACCACTTACCATCGAATCCTTTATTGTCTTTTTGGTCATTGCATCCTGTAATTTTTCCAAAAATGACAAGAAAAACACCTATCATGAATGCTCCAAATATATTCACTGATGGGTCAAATAATGGTACAGCAGCAGTAGTTACCCCTGATCAAACTTTTACATTTTTAGTACCCAAACAATCAGCTCAAAAGGTAGAGCTTAATGCAGTTTTACAAGCTTTTGTGATGTTTAAAGATTCTGTATTTAATTTATTTTCTGATAGTCAGTATGTAGTTAATGCTATAGTATCTCTTGAAGATGCTGGTAGGATTTCCCCTTCTTCTACTGTTTTCTCTTTGCTTTCCACTATACAAAGTCTAATCTGGGACAGAAAAGATCCATTCTTTATAGGACATATCAGGGCACATACAGGATTGCCTGGAGCCCTTAGTTTGGGCAATGATTTAGCAGATAAAACTACACATGACATACATATTTTCTCTACACTAGAAGAAGCTATAAATTTTCATAAAAAGTTCCATGTCAATGCTAATACTTTACAAAAGCGTTTTAAAATAACTAAGGAACAAGCTAGACAAATAATAAAACAATGTCAAAATTGTGTGACCTTTTTACCACAAGTTAATCTTGGAGTCAATCCTAGAGGATTGATACCTAACCATATTTGGCAGATGGACGTCACACACTTGCCAGAATTTGGAAAATTAAAATATTTGCATGTTACAGTTGATACTTCTTCTGGATTTTTGATGGGCTCCCTTCATGCCGGAGAAAAAACTAAAGATGTTATAGCTCATTGCTTACAAAATTTTGCCACTGTGGGTGTTCCAAAACAGTTAAAAACAGATAATGCCCCTGGTTATACTTCTACCTCTTTTAAACAATTTTGCTCAACATTTGGCATTACTCATATAACAGGAATCCCATACAATCCACAGGGACAAGGCATAGTTGAAAGAGCTCATCAAACTATTAAAATGTACTTATTAAAGCAAAAAGAAGGAATTGGGAAGGGGTATATATTCCCCAAAGATAAACTTAAAATAACCCTTTTTACTCTAAACTTTTTAAATTTGGATTCATCAGGACTTAGTGCTGCGGAAAGGCATATGTGTCCAAAAAATGTACATAAGCCCAAGGTACTTTGGAAGGATATTCTAACAGGACAATGGAAAGGTCCTGACCCAGTAATTGTCTGGAGTCGGGGGTCTGTTTGTGTGTTTCCACAGGGAGAACAGCAGCCGATTTGGATTCCAGAGAGATTAACCAAGGTCCTGACCCAGTGATTGTCTGGAGTCGGGGGTCTGTTTATGTGTTTCCACAGGGAGAACAGCAGCCGATTTGGATTCCAGAAAGATTAACTAAAGCGATTTCTACAGACCAAAAAGAAGATGATTTGGCTCAAATCCATAACAGCTGATATCCAGAACTCCAGTTTGGCTATTCTTACATCTGCAACAGAACCAGGATGCTTTTTTCAATATCTATTTTATTATTGCCCTTTGCCATATCATGAAGTTCTATTTTGTTTTTTGAGCTCATACAGACCTAGGTTAATGTTTTGCTGATCAGTTCTATTTTTTGACTATAGAGTTTTTAAACATTGCAATGGAGATTTCACCTGTAAAAAGTTATAAGGCCTTTACTATAATGTTATGTGTTGTATGTATTATGTTATGTGTGCACACTTGTGTTTTGTGTTATATGTTTGAATGTCCATATATCATATATGATGAGCGCTCATGATTAAAATGGATCCAAATATTTTTTTTTCACGTGATTTATATGGTTTAATTTATATTGGGTAAACAACTGTTGAGGATTGTTTTAATATGTAAACAAAAAAGAAGGTTAACAGATCTGTTTGTTTACTTTCACCTTTCCTTTTCATTATATTTAATAATTCTCTTAAAGATAATGTAAATTGTTAAGAAAATTGTTTTCTTTTAGTGCCTTCTGTAATGTTACATAATTTTTTCTTTAGCCATTATTGCCAGAATTCCTATCTTCATCCCAGTGCCGGTGAAGACAATGTAAATTGTTAAGAAAATTGTTTTCTTTTAGTGCCTTCTGTAATGTTACATAATTTTTTCTTTAGCCATTATTGCCAGAATTCCTATCTTCATCCCAGTGCTGGTGAAGTCAAAGATAAAACCAATCTACACCTTCTACAATAGCCATCACTGAACTGCTTGCAGAACTTGCCTGGACACATTGTGAGCTCACCTGTATGCATTTTGAACTATCTGTTGGTGCAGCGACTTGTGGTAGTGTTGGGGTATTTTTGCTGATGATGTCACCAGTGGTACAATTTTTCAAAGGAGCCCTCAATTGGCTTAATGTCATGACATTTTGCATCCTCCTCTACTAGTGATGGTTTAAAATTTGGGGGCCAACAGAGGTGAGGCAAAGAACCTCACCCCCCCACTGGTGCAAAGGCCTATCCACAACTATGGCTGTATGCTGGACCGGTAGTCAGTGACGGGTATGATCCAATTGCAGTGGTACCAACCTAAGACAGGAGGCTGACGCCTAGAGGTCAGTTCATCCGATGACGGGTAAGGACCATATGTTGAATTGGACTGCCTAACAGGCACGGTCCCTAAGCCACATGCTTGTTGTTTAAACAGAGAGGGGGAGATGTTGAGAGCCACAGCCGAAGGGGCCCCAGCAAACTTCCAGCTGCCAGCAATCCAGCTGCCGGCTGATGATTGGCTCACAGCGGCCCCAGCAACATCTAGCTGATTGGCTCCTTGGCCCCAGCAACATCTAGCTGATTGGCTCCTCTGCGGTGATGCTCATTGGACTGTTTCCCTGCCCTTTCAGACCACGGAGCTGCTCATTGGGGGACTTTTTGGCTCTGCCCACGTGACCCAGCCAATCGGCCTCAAGAGCAGGAGGATTGTGGGAGGTGGAGAGAAGCTTGTGGGGGGAGAGAGAGGCTTGTGAAAAGCCGATGGTGGCAGTTGGGCTCTGAGGGGTTTTTCCTGAGAGGCTGTTTGTTTGGCGTGTTTTGTTCTAAAAATAAAGTTAGTTTCTTTTGACAAGTGGCTTCTGATTGTGCCCAGCCAGACTGCGGCAGTTGAGTTTGCATCCTACCTTTTTGTTACAAAGTGCAAAGCATGAAGGTGTGGTAGGGATTGAATCCAGGGCCTCATGCAGGCTAAACATACTACCAGTGAGCCACCCTGTCCCCCAACCTGATTAATTCTTAACAGGAAATGTTTAAAGACTTGGGACAGAACCGTAAAAGGCAAGTTAGCATAAATCATAAATTGATTGCAGTGCTCCTTAATGAGGTGTTAAATGAATCAAGAGTTACAGATTTAAATTCTAGGTCTGCTGCTTATTGAACAGTGAACATTGATTGCCTTTAGGTTTCTCCATTTTTACCTGGAATATAGGAATTAAAAGTCACTTATCAGATTGAGGGTTGATTACATGAGTTTGCATAAATGAAGTGCCTTGTGCTCAGTAATTGATACCTGTTATAGTCATTGTTTCTGGATGTTTTCATCTTAATATCAGGGCAGTACAGTGCAAAGTTACTGTAATAACAATTTCAGAAAAGGATAAGTATATGAAAGTGATATATAATGTCTGTTCAGTGATACTATGTTACATAGTATGCAGATGTCCCTTGTTAGCCTTACAGCCTTGGACCTTAGTTTCCTCACTTAGTAAAATGGGGATATTAGCATCTTTATCATGATTTTTTTTTTTTAGAATTCTCAAATACTATAAGGCACTTTAGTACACACATCAATATATAATGTGTGCTCAGTAGAATTTATTTTATAATAGTATTGTTATCAGCATCTTTGCTATTAAAGGTAGAAATTAAACAAGTTATTTTACAGAATTGTTGGATTTTAAAATTGAAAAAAACAGTAGAGGGCTGAGGTTGTGGCTCAGCGGTAGAGCACTCGCCTAGCATGTGTGAGGTGCTGGGTTCGATTCTCAGCACCACATAAAAAATAAAAACAAATAAAAATAAAAGATATTGTGTCCCAACTACAACTAAAAATTTATATATATAAAAAAAGAAAAAAACAGTAGATGTCATCTGGTATCTGGGAACGAACTGGAGAAGAGTTCTTGGTACATAGGTACACTGTTTTGTTTTGTTGTTTTTTTTTTTTTTCCCCTCAACTTCTTGCTGCCTGTTTTGATACTTTTTTATTTTATCTATTTATTTATTTAATTTTGCATTATGATTCTTAATACACCATTATACAATAATTTATCATATCTCTGATAGTACTCTGTATTTTTGACTGAATGAAACTTAACAGATTGTGACTTACTTAAAGGAATAAAACTATCAGGAGGTAGAATTTAGTACAATTAATGTTTCCTTCTTCCTGATTGAAACTGCTGTCTTGTTAATCATGTACACCAAACTACCCGGCTCCCAATTTTTTTTATATTTATAAAATGAATTACTTTTCTGGCACTTTCCCCCTACAGATTAAATTTAAAATCACAGAGTTTATCTACTACATTTTAAAGTTTTCTTTGTTCAGCTGAAGTTTAAGAAAATGTAAGGGGATTGATTTCCTACTTTGATTCAAAATCTATGTCATTTCTTCTCTTTTTATGGTGCTAGGGATGGAATCCAGGGCCTCACACATACTAGGCAAGCATGCCACCTACCTATAAGCCACATCCCCACACCTCCCTGCCCCCCCAATAGGAAATGGATTTTCAAAAATAAATGACTTGATTTTCCCTCTCAAGAATGTACGCATCATTCATTTGTTTGACAGAACCTCCTGTGTCAGGCACTACTTTTGTTTTTGTTCTAAGATGCTTGAGTTAAAAATATGATAGTGCTCTTGCTCTCTGGTGCCCACTTAAATGCTGCATCCAGATTACTAAAGCTACACATTTAAAATATAGATTTTTCTGCCCAAACTTAAGAATCAGAGTGAAGCAAGATATTTTAAAATAGTTGCGATTTTGATAACAAGCTACACTTGGGGACTTGCTACTTAAGGAGTTCACCATTTAGAGAAAATAAAGGGTGTATACAAATAACTAATAAAAAGTAAGTGGGCTGTGTTGAATGCTAAAGTCAGTTTTCTCAGAAACTTTAGGCTAGTAACCCTGTCAAGGGTGGCACATAACTATAATCCCAGCTGCTCTGGAAACTGAAGCAGGAGGATTACAAATTCTAGGCCATTTGGGGCAATCTAGCAAGACCTTCCTTTGTCACAATATAAAATATAAAGAACTAGGATTTAAAACTTAGTGACAGGATTTGCTTAGTATGTGCAAGACCATGAGTTCAATCCCTAATACCACACCCTCCCATCCACCTCCCACCCCCCAAAAAAATCACTTCAGGATGTTACAAGAAATTGGAATTTTTGTTGATAGTAAAATTTGAACATTCTTATGATGGGAGGAATTATTTACAAGTAATTTGAACCTGGTTAAATTATTCATTGCTTAAAGTATTTATATCATATAATGGAGTTTTTCTCTACAAACTTATGGAAAATTCAAGTTAAGTCAATAACACAAGATTAGGTTGATTTGATTAAATCTTTTCTATAAAGATTTCAAGGCTTTAAATATAGAGCTCTTAGATTTTAGGTAACTATTTTGACATCAAAATGTACAGTTTCAAGATTTGAGCCTGGTAAGTCTAGATTAGTGCACTAAAAGATATATAGTGAATTGACTTTATATTATCACTCTCTGGGGAAAAAAATTATGTGAAGTTTTTGTGTTTGCTTGCTTGCTGGGTGGAACTGAGGGCCTGTGCTAGGCAAGCATTCTGCTTCTGAGCTACATCCCAAGCCTTTATTCAAATTTTTTATTTTTTTGCTTTTTTAAACTTTGTTTGTTTGTTTTTGTGGTGCTGAGGATTGAACCCAGTGCCTCACACATGGCTAGGCCAGTGCTCCCCCACTGAGCCACATCCCCAACCCTTTATTTGTTACAAGAGAAATTTTGGTACATTCCCAGGATGCCTACTCCCCCCCCCTTAATTGGAAAGTAATTGATCCATACAACTTAATAATTTTAGCCATTTTTCATAAAACATTTCTAAGGTGTAGTATTAACTCTCCTGCCTTAAATACTAATTCAGGCCTGAGTGATTTTTTTTGAGTGATATTTGTGGCCATTATTTAAACAACTGGGTTTTGTTCGGTACACTGATATTTTCTAGGATTATTCAGACATTTGTAAAGGCTATTTGCCATAATCTTAAAAGGTATCCATACTTTTACTGGCTTAAACTATTTATTTTGGAAATTTATATAGTTTTTTGAGAAAATACTGCCATTGTTCAGATTATTTCAAAAATTTATTTTGAGGGGCTGGGGTTGTGGCTCAGTGGTAGAGCACTTGCCTAGCATGTGTGAAGCACTGGGTTTGATTCTCAGCAACACATATAAAATAAAATAAAGGTCCATCAACAACTAAAAGAAATACATTTAAAAATGGGTCTGGAGTTGTGGATCAGCAGTAGAGTGCTCACCTAGCATGCATGAGGCACTGGGTTTGATCCTCAGCACCACATAAATATAAAATAAAAATATTGTGTCCACCTAAAACTAAAAAATAAATATTAAAAATTAGGAAAGAACTTATCTTGGTATTGTTCTCAAAGTTCCACATTGTTTTGGCTATTCTAGTAAAATGATTTAAGAATTATAACTGCTGGGGTTATAGCTCAGTGATAGAACACACCTAGCACTTGTGAGGCACTGGGCTCCATTCTCCATACCACCTAAAAAAAAAAAAAAGTATAAATAAAAACTCCAAGGATTAGAAAAAGTCAACAGTAAATTATATTTACTACATTAGGGTGAACATGTTTAAACCGCGTCTGGCTTCACTTTGTTTCTCTCATGCTGATCTGACTCCCTTGTCTTCAGGAGTTATCTTTTGAGAAATACAGTATAGTTGGGCATGGTGGTGCACGCCTATAAGCCCATTGACTTGGGAGGCTGAGGCAGGAGGATCACAAGTTCAAGTCCAGCCTCTGGATCTTATTAAGACTCTGTCTCAAAAAAATAAAAAGCCCTGGGAACTTAACTCAGAGTTAAAGTACGGGAGGGGCGGAATGCACAGTATAAAAAATTCAGCATAATTTTTGTTTATTTTAAAGAAAATAGGTATAAGGTTCATTATTACATATATAATGTTATCCAAAGTCAGTTACTTTTACTTTGTATTTATTTGCTGTTGAATTTTTGATGCCATTACTACCTCTTTACAGAGGTATTTCAAAATTGAATATTTCAACAGTTAATCGCTTTAACATGTAAGTTATTTGTGTGGGAATTAGTTTTGTACAGTCTAATTATAGTTGAATTTAGAATGTCTTTAAATAATGAATTGTTTTAACTTAATCAAATTGCTATGGCTTAATGTAGTATAACTATAAATTGACTTGTGGGTGAATGTTTATGTTTATTTTACACAGCATATTATTTGTCTAATAAATATACACTCTAAAATTTGTGTAGAAATGACAATTGGACTTTGTTTACAGAAAGCAACAAAGAAAACTGATAAGCCCAGACTAGAAGATAAGGATGATCTAGATGTAACAGAGCTCTCTAATGAAGAACTTCTGGATCAGCTTGTGAAATATGGGGTGAATCCTGGTCCTATTGTGGGTAAGTTCATAAAATTTCAAATATATTTTCTATGAAGCAAGGCCCTAAGTTGTTTTCTCTTCTTGCCTAGTGATTAGAATTTGGGTTCCAAGGGCTGGTCTTACCATTAACCCTTTGTATGACCAAGACTTTAATTTCCTTAACCCTATCGAGGGAAATAAAATAAAAGAATTGAACTAGCTAATCTCTTATCTCTGTGGTTGAGATTGCTTTATGTGGTGCACATATCACACCACCTGGTGAGACTATATTGAATTATTTTTTGTTTTCTTACTGGGAATTGAACCCAGGGGCTCTTAACCACTAAGCCACATCCCCAGCCCTTTTTTGTGTGCGTATTTTATTTAGAGACAGTGTCTCACTGAGTTGCTTAGATGCTAAGTTGCTGAAGCTAGCTTGATCCTCCTACCTCAGTCTCCCAAGCTGCTGGGATTACTGGTGTGCGCCACTATTCCAAGCCCATATGGGTTTAATATGACAGTTGAGAATCTCAGCTAACTTAACTGGCCAGTTCATCCACATCAGTAGGTTAATAACTGACTAATATAACTAAAGTTGTTCAATTCCTAGCCTAGTACCGTTTTCCATTTATCATTAAAAGTGCCATATCTTGATTGGAATTTAAAGATAATTTAAAGAATGATAAACTATCTGGTTGTGGTGGCACTCAAGGCAAGAGGATCTTAAGTTCAAAGTCAGCGTCAGCAACTTAGCAACCCCCCCCCCCCCCATAAAGTATAAAAAAGGGCTGGGAATGTGGCTCAGTGATTATTGCAAGGTAGCATTTACCTTATTTTATGAGGGTCTTGACAATGACCTCAAGGTGAGAAAAATTCATTTTGATCATCTAAGTTGTAGAAAATTTTGAACACAAAGATTTTGTTTAAAATTGTAAAAGGAAGATGCTGATATGTACCAGCATACATTAAATTACATGATGGTATACCAGCTGTTCGTTTTAAGACTACTTTATATTTCTGGATATGTATTGTTTATAAAAGTCCATACTCATTTTACTCAACTTACAGAAATTAAGGAAAGATATAGCTAGTGTGAAACAGAAAACAAAAGCTGTTTGTTATATAGAATTACATTGTACGGTATAATAAAATTATATATAATTATATAATATATGATTATATATAATATATCAATGCATATTCCTCAGGGGGCATGATCTGTTTCTAGAATTTTCTATATTGGCGTATACTTCTGTAATTGTAGAGAAAATATACAAAGTCCAAGACTTGCAGTCAAAAAGAGTCATACATGGCGGGTGGAAGCTGTGGCTCAGCAGTAGCACCCTTGCCTGGCATGTGTGAGACACTGGATTTGGTTCTCAGCACTGCATATAAATAAATAAAGGACTATCAACAGCTAAAAAAAAATATTTTTTAAAAAAGAGTCATACATGGTTCTTTGGTAGCTAATCTCTAAGACCTATACCAATCTACTGTGTATTCCATGTTATTAAAAGAAACATTTATAATCTCATTAAAATCTCAGAAAAATTCCTATTTTTGAAAAGACCCCATTATTATTATTATTATTTTTAAGTAATAAAGTTTAGGAAAGGAAAGGGTAAAAATTGAGTTTATAATGTTATTTAATTTCTGAACTAGACCTTAAATAAGATAATGCAAGAGCTAAAATCAAGTTTTGCCCTGATATAGGAACAACCAGGAAGCTGTATGAGAAAAAGCTATTGAAACTGAGAGAACAAGGACCAGAATCAAGATCTTCTACTCCTCTACCAACAATTTCCTCGTCAGCAGAAAATACTAGGCAGAATGGAAGTAATGACTCTGACAGATACAGTGACAATGAAGAAGGTAAAATTTTTAAATTGTAAATGCATGTAATTATTTTAGATTCTCATGAGACTTCATTCATGAAGAAGGTAAAGTTTAAAACAATATTGGCAGGACATATGTAATTTTTGTTCATATTATTAGAGTAATTCTACAAGTAACTTGATTTAAATACTTGAAACAAGTATGAGAAACAAAAAAGTACAAGTGTCTAATTTTCTATTACCCAAACTTACCAGTTAACTATCTTTTGCTTCAGATCTCATTTTTGTAAAGACTCTCTCCACTTTTGCCCTTGTCTATTATCATCTCCACAGAAGTGACCATTATCAGTAGCTACTGATCTATTTAGTTTTTTAATACTTATTCATCTAATATATAGTATTATTTTGTACTTTAAAAAAGTCTATATAAATCATATGCTACTTCTTGTGCTTGTATTTTTATTCCATGTTATTTTTTTAATCTAATCTTTATTAAGTATGTATATGTTTTATTCCTTGTTAATATATAGTGGTAGCATTTGAATGTGGCACATTATTTTTTTCTGACAGGCATTTAAATTGTTGCTAGATAATCTGATTTCATGGCAACTTTAAAGTAAATATTTTGACCATATCTTTATATATTATACTATTTTAAAGAAAATTTGTGATATTTAAAATTTTTGATACTAGCACATGAAATAAATGTCCTTTTAAAAATGATAAGTGCAATGTGATATTTATAAACTCTTGATTCATATGCCTTGTTCATTAGTTTTGTGATTATCTAATTTGACCCAAGTTACTCAAATCTCTAAAAGCTCTGCCTTCTAAGGCACAGTCTGCCAAATTGTTCAGAATATGAAATATAGGGTCTTTTCCTTCAACAGCACTATTTTAGCAAGGAGGCAAGAATAAAACCAGCTCAAACACAAGTAATGCTTAAACTTCCTGCCTCTTTTGCCTCTACAGGAAAGAAGAAAGAACACAAGAAAGTGAAGTCCACTAGGGATTTTGCTCCTTTTTCTGGACTTCCAGCTACTCCCTCTGGTGGATTTTTTCAGGGTATTTCTTTTCCTGAAATCTCCACCCGTCCTCCTTTGGGCAGGACTGAACTACAGGCAGCTAAGAAAATACATACTTCTAAGGGCGACCCACCTAGGGAGCCTCTTATTGCCACAACCTTGCCTGGCAAGAGACAGATGCAGAATTTAGCCTCTGGAGGGAATTTGTTATTTTCCTCTAAGACTAGCCATGATAGGAGTGTAGAGAAAAGTTCTTCGTCATCCTCTCAGCGTGAACTCGCTGCGATGTTGGGCTCTACTGCAGCTTCTCCTTCACTGATTAAAGAAACCACTACTTCTTACTGTAAAGACATAGTAGAAAATATTTACCGTGGAGAGAAAAGTGGAATTCAGCCATTATATACTGAGAAGTCCAATATTTCAGATCAGCGCATTCTCTCCAGCGAAAGGGAAGTACTAGAGGAGTCTAAGAGATCACAAGTAATTTCCCCACAACTTGCTCAGGCAATCAAAGATTATGTCAATTCTCTGTTGGTCCAGGGTGGGGTAGATAGTTTACCTGGGACTTCTAACTCTATACCCACACTGGACATTGAAAACATATGCAAGAGAATTGGTCAATCTAGTTTTCGAGAAACCACTTCCCTGTCTCCTCCACGAAAATTCCCTAGACTCAGTGAGAAGTCAGTAGAGGAGAGGGATTCAGGTTCCTCTGTGTCATTTCAGGATAGCCAGGTATTGCAGGATATACCTGAATCTGAACATATGTCTTTTGCCAAAACTGTTGTCTCTCATGCACTTAGTACCTTAGGCATGGAAAAGTCTGAGAAATCACAGCATGATAACATTGATAGCTCAGAACTATCTTTTCCCTTCCATGAATCTATTTTAAAAGTAATTGAAGAGGAGTGGCAGCAGATCGACAGGCAGTTGCCTTCATTGGCACGCAAATATCCAATTTCTTCCAGAGAGGCGACCCAGATATTATCCGTTCCAAAAGTAGATGATGAAATCCAAGGGTTTATTTCTGAAACTATCCCACCAGCAGGTATTCAGGAGGGCTCTGCTGAGTCTTGTGATAAACACTTGGACTTAACACTTTGTAGAGCATATACAGCTGCAGCATCCACGATGCAGATTGCAACCCACACTGCCTTTGTAGTTAAGGCTATGCAAGCAGACATTAGTCAGGCTGCACAAATTATTAGCTCAGATCCTAGTCGTACACACCAGGCACTCAATATTCTGAGCAAAACATATGATGCAGCTTCGTTTCTTTGTGAAGCTGCATTTGATGAAGTGAAGATGGCTGCCTATACCATGGGATCTTCCACTCTTGGTCGTCGATATCTCTGGTTGAAGGATTGCAAAATTAATCCAGCTTCTAAGAATAAGCTGACTGTGACTCCCTTTAAAGGTGGAACATTATTTGGAGGAGAAGTAAACAAAGTAATTAAAAAGCGTGGAAAAAAATAAAGTTAAGAGCTAAGTCACCTGTCTTATCTTTGATAAGGAATTTCAGATAGTTAAGTCATTCCCTATGTGGAACTGCTCTTTTAGATTTACACAGATAGAAAGGCTGATAAAGTTTTAAGCTTTATAGATCATATATTTGTCTCAAATATTTAATGTTTCCTATTATACTTTTTACAACTCTTCAAAACTGAGAGAGTTTCAATACTAAAATAAGTAGATTCTTCACTGTTTCAAATATCATATGCATATTCTTTTCTATCTAGGGTAGAATTAAACACTAATTACACATTTAAAGCAATGATTTATCCTTTTTGATACTTCACTTTCTAGAAGTTGTCTACACTTTTATTTTCTTTTGTTTGTTATATGCTGATACCTGCAGTAGCATTCATAATATTCAAGATCAGTGCAACTTAAAGTAACCAGTTCACAAACTATTACTGATCCACAGACAAACATGCACAAAAATTTTAAGACTAAGGGGTTTGGGACATAGTTCAGGAGTGTAGTATGTGCAAGGCCCTGGGTTAGTCTCCCCATCCCCCATCGCTTTTTTAATAAAAGAATTTAAATATAAAGGCACTTTTTAGATCAATGAAAGGATTTATTTATGTAGTACACTTATTGATAGCAAAAGCAGTATATGGCTTTACAGTCTGATACAGATGCCTCATCACTTCCGAATTAACTAACAATTCATGGACCTCACTTTGAAAGACATTGCTCTTGTTGGTAAATAGTCTAGGATAGTACAAGCATACACTACCACTCTATTTTGTCAGATGAACTAGACACTGGAGAGATGGGGCTTTTTAAAAAAAAAAAATACTTTTCTTTTGAGGTATGTGGTATTTCATGGATGATTAGGCTTAATAATCTTGATACGAAAAGCAAATTTATCAGCTTTTTCTTAAAGCCTTAAGAAATCATACTATATCCCAGTGTCTATGTCTGTATAAAACAGTGTATTATCCTGTTTTCATTTCTATGATTGTAAGATAAAAGAATCTGATTGTAGAGACATTGTGGGAAATGGTAGTCTCAGCATAACAGAATATGGTCCCTTCAGTTCTCTATCCATTTATTCTTAGACTACACATTCCATCTTTGCAGCTTTCTGGGAGTAATTTTGTTATTTGTCTTCTAAAATGTACATGTATACATGTACCTACTAAGTACTTTGTGATTTTAAAAAATGTATTGATGTAGAATGCTCCTACAAATTCAATAAAGTTGTTAAATTTGAACAGTTTTGTGTGGTCTCCAGAAACGTGTTGTACGTGTGCTTTATTCTTGAAGTTTAAAACAAGTTGAATATTTGTGGATGAACATTTCATTTCCATCTCATCATTGAAACTCACTTAACATTCCAATAGTATAATTAAATATTCCAGTTATTGTTGTGTGGATTTTCTTCTATTGAAGACCATGTTTTTATTGACTGTTGGAATCTAAATTTGTAAGGGGAATTAATCTGTAATCCGATAAATTATTTGCCTAATCAGTTTCTGCTTGGCTATAAGTATTTTACCTTGTGCTTTCTAATTCTTAGATTTCAAGTTAACAAAGAATAAAAGTAAATTTTATGATGCTAAGGGTTGTACCAAATATATCTATTAGTGGAAATGGGAGAATATAGTTGATAGCCTATTCCCAAATGAAGATTGAACTGTTTGAACTAACTTGATAAAAATCACCTTTCTTTTTGGGAAACTTGCAAATAAATTCTAGACTGACTAATATCAGATTGGAAGTTAGCAGGACGTAGCCATCTTGACCACTTTGTAGCACAACTACATTGAATTCATACAAAATTGAGCTTTAAGAATTGACTCCATTCTTGTTTTTTGGTAAGAAAATTATATAACAAATTTTTGGTGGTAGAAGTTTTTAGAAGAACCAACTGATTAAACTAAGTTTGCTACACTATAATAAATGACCACAAAAATGGGAAAGGTACATATTTTTTTAAATGGAGGTCTTCAAATGACAATAAAATCAAGACCAGAAAAGTGAAAAATTGAAATCTATGAAAAATGTAGTAAATGCTGACTCATCTTCAAAGAAATAACATTTTTATTATGGGGAAGGGAAAAAGAAGTGCCCTGTGATTGTTGTAACTTTTCTGTGAACAAGATTCCTTCTTATCTCAGTTTCATCTGGACTTTTTGTGACTGCATCAAAAATGGATTAATTGGGTGCTGGTAATTGAACCCAGGACTTTTGAGCTATACCCCTCATTGAGAAGAGACTTTTAGATTACTTACATGTTAATATCATTGACAATTACCTTAGAGGCTTAATATAATACAGATTTTTTTAATTCTTAAAAATCTATGTGGTTTTTCTTTTCCACACACCAAACTTAAATTTAACAAGCTAACTTTTGTCATATAGTAGCAATATACTACATGGACAAAATAATGGCAAACTGTGTTGACTATTTTAATGTCATTTTCCCACATTTGAAATTGTTTTTTAGTGAAAAGCCTCCAGGAGCAGTTGGAATACACTTTTATATTTAATCCTATTAGTCTGAGAAAAAGAAAAGGAGAATTAAGTAGGAAGTGGGAATGGGATTTAAAGAGGGAATTTTTAAAAATGGAATATAATAGTAAAAGTTTCTAAGACAAATTGTAGTTAAACAATTTTGGTCTATTGAGATATCACCAATAGACAAATTTGTTTTATGTATTAATGTGCCTAAAACTGGATTCCCAAATTGTGTTAGGAGAACATAACTTACATGTTTCAGAAAGTAATGGTTTCTCCAATATTATTTCCAGACTCTAAAATAGAGCTCAAGCTTGAGAAGAGAGAACCACTAAAGGGCAAAGCAAAGACTCCAGTAACACTCAAGCAAAGAAGACTTGAGCACAACCAGGTATATTTAGCTTTATAATCAACATGTACAGATTCAAGTAATCCGATGACACTCATCCGTCATGTTAAATTTGGTTAACAGTTGATACCCAAATTCAGTGTACTATTAACTTGATTTCATAGTTAGCTACATGGCATGGGAAATCTAAACTTTGTGGTATGTCAGTATTGTAGGTTATGTTTACTGCAAAAGCAAGTGTTTGATAAAAGTCTCATTTGTGTTTGATTCTGTACTAAGCATGGTTCAAAGCTGGTCAAACTGCCTCTTTCCCAGTTGCTGAAATCAAACTCAGGGCCTCATGGGTGCTAGGCAAGTGCTCTACTACCATACAGCTTTTTGAGAGAAATATTTTAAAAGATAGAACTGTCTTAGTGCTTTTGGTACAGCTTCTTTAAAAGGCAGGGGGTAGTTTTATATTTGTGTCTTTTTCTCTGGATTTCTGAATTTGCTTTTACTTTTACCTGCTTTGTCTTTTGTAGTGTTTCTCTGACGCTGTTTCATATTCTAGATGAAAATTTGACTTTTTGTGTAAGAAGCAAAATGCAAAGGGAAATTAAGGGGAAAATCAACATAGTTATAAATTAACTAGTTTATAGAGAACTAATTATTGGCTTTAATTTAATAACTTATCTCTACAGTCTTTTTCGTTGTCCTTAGTCTTTAGTTGAAAATTTTATCTAGTTAGCTATTTATCTTTTCCATGTTCTGTTTATCATTTAAAGTTGCACTTGGGCATGGTGGCATAAGTCTGTAATTCCAGCTACTTTTGAGACTGAGGCAGTCAGGAAGTGAAATTTGAGGCTGTCTTTGGGCAACTTAACAGGACCCTTTCTCAACATTTAACAAAAGGTCTGGGGATATAGCTCAGAGGTAGAGTGCTCCTGGGTTCAATTCTCAGTAAGGGTGGGAGGCGGGGGGACATGTCCTAAAATGGAATTTTGTGTGTGTTTGTATTCATATGCACATATGCATGCATAGCTGGGATTGAACTCAGGGCCTCATGCGTCTTAATCATGAACCTACCACTGAGTTAAATTCCCAACCCAACATGTTCTTGTAAGCCATGTTCCTCTGTTCATTTGATGTAGTTGGTATGTGTAATTTTAGAACCATTTATTAAAAATAAGCTGGATGGCTACAGAAAATGTGTAGGGTATTGAATGAATTTTTTTTTTTTTAGTTGTAGTTGGACATGATACCTTTATTTCACTCATTTATTTTTTTTTATGTGGTACTGAGCCCCAGCCCCAGCCCTGTTCTGTTTTGATACAGAGCTAAATACCAGAATAAGTATTTCATTGACTTTAGAGTTTTGCTAGCAAAGAGCTTTAGAGTCATATTAAGGAATACAGAAATAAGAGTAAGAGCAGAAGAAATTAGGAATATCATGAAAGGCACTGCAATAGACAAACATGGAGGATTTTGTTCCAGAATGTGAAGGCAAGGTGTCTACCAAGAATGTGTGTCTGATCTGATAGTAGTTTAAAGGAAGGTATGGGGTTTAAAGATGGTTTAATGGTTAATTGTTTGGGGAATCTAAACTGAGGAGCAGGATAAATAGTCAAAGGAGAGTTGAGGTTAAGGAGTTGACAGGCAGAATAAAACTGTGGACTTATTACAAAAAATGTAAAACAGAAGAGTGGAGGGAAGAGTTTAATAACTCTCCAGTCAAGGATGTCCTAGTTATCAATATATTACCAATTTAGTTTCATCTTCACCTACATCTTCCATCCAGCTTTTTAAATTGCTTTTGATTTTGTTGTTTTGCCTTTTGTTGGAGTATTTAAAGCAGATCCCTAACATATTTCACATGTTAGTGTCAATATTTTAATGTTTCTCTCTCAAATATAGCTATTTAAATGACAGCGTCATTTTCCTACCTAGTAAAATTATTAGTTTTTTTTTAATATCTAAACTGTTCATGTTATTCCAGTTTTAGAAGTGTTGCACTTTTCTATTTTACATTTGTTTGGATCAATCAGGGATCCAGACAAGATCCATACATTGTATTTTATTTTTTAAATGAATTTTTTAGATTTCTAAGTCTGTGGCTATTCTTACTAAACTGCTTTTCTTCCCTCCATTTATTTGGTCTAGAAATTAGGTCATTAGATTCTCTCCCACATTCTGGATTTGATTTGTCAGATCATGTAATTTGCTCTTCTAGACCCTGTGTATCCTGTACACTGGAAGTTAGTCCAATAGATTGTTCCCTAATGATAGAAATGTTTTATATCTGTGCTGTTCATTACAGTAGTGTCTAGGGTTTGAACACATGGAATTTGTCTTAGCATGTCTGAGAAACCAAGTCTTTAATTATATTTAATTTAAATTTAAATTGATACATGTGGCTAGTGGCTTCCATGTTGAACAGAATAGATCTGAAGGGTTGGTTAGATTCAGGTTCAGTTTCTTTGGCAAGAATGATGCTGTAGTCTTCCTATTGATCATTTCAGGAGATATATATATACACATGCCCTTTTGATGATGCCAAAATTAATTAGTAGGTTCAGATATTGAAAGAATTATCTATCCAATTAGAAGTTTTACATTGGCCTTTCATTATAATGGTTCCAGTTGTTATTAATGATTATTGCTTAAATCCATTATTTTATTTGAGGTTCTAAAATGGTGATTTGAGGGTTGGGGTGTAACTCAGTGGTAGAGCACTTGCTTAGCATGCTCAACACCCCAGGTTCAATTCACAGCAATACAAAAGATAAAATGGTTGTAAAATGGTGAAGGCTAGGGCTGTAGCTTAGTGGTAGAGCACTTGCCTAGCATGCATGAGGCACTGGGTTTGATCCTCAGTACTACATAAAAATAAATAAAATAAAGGCATTCTGTCCATCTATTAACTACCAAAAAATTTAAGAATAAATAAATAAAATAAAATGGTGATTTGTCTCAGTATCTCACTCCTTTATATCTATGACCAGGTTTTTTTTTTTTTTTTTTTTAATAAAGAACCATTCCTCATAAATTTCTCAGGTACCTAAAAATAAAATTTTATACAAGAGGCTGGGATTGTGGCTCAGAGGTAAAGCGCTCACCTAGCACCGGTGGGACCCGGGTTCGATCCTCAGCGCCACATAAAAATAAAGGCATTGTGTTGTGCCCATCTATACCTAAAAAATAAATATTTAAAAAAAATTTATACAAGAGAAATGCTTTCTTGCCTTTTGTTTGCCAGTTTTCAAATTGATATTCATAATTAATATGTCGAAGGGTTAGCAATAAAACTTTACATATTGACTTGTGATGTACTATGTGTACTATAGTCATTTTTTCTTTCCCCCCACAGCATTAGTTTTTTTTTTTTTTTTTTTGTATTTGGACATAATGCCTTTATTTTATTTATGTTTATATGGTGCTGAGGATCAAACCCTGTGCCTTGCACATACCGCTGAACCACAACCCCGGCCCCACAGTGTGCCATCTTTTGTCAGTGGAAATTACTAAGTTGGTTCCTGTATTCTTTTATTGTCTCCCATATGTCTTTGGTAGTTTCTTGCTAGGGTGCTCCTTCAATGAAGTTGCCATTGCTTTACTCCTTTTCGGAGAAAAGTAAATCATGAATGAATGGTGAACTTTTGGGTGTTACACTTATATCTCTTCTAAAATGCTTGGTATCTTGGTTCTTCAAATGATAGTATATCTTATGTATCACAGGTGTTTCACAGTATTCTAACAATAAGATTGCTAAATGCGGTTTAGGACTTTATTTTTCCTTTTCTTTAGGGCATATTTCATTAGGATATAAAGTCAAATGCTATGTTTAAATATACTTGAAAGACTTTTTATTTGTGTCCTAAAGCCACAACTTAATGTACTGTTAGGGGGGTTTGTTGTTTTTTCTTTTTTTCTTTAACCAAACTTTGGTTAGTTTCTTTTTGAAAATATAAGTAAATGCACAAATTTATTTATACATATATGTGATATGTATGTATATATGTTTGTTCCCTTTCTCTTTGCTTAAAAGGCAACCTACTTTGTACATTATCTTTAACCTAAGCACATATCCCAGATCACTCCATATCTGAATTTATCCATGTTCCTCATTGTTTTGTACAACTGCACTTTGTGTTGCAGTTTGTAATTTATTTAGCCACTTCCCTTTTGGTTAATATTTGAGTAATTTTCATTTGTATGCTGTTATGAATAATGCCAAGGTGAGTGTTTGTCTTTTCCTTTTTTTTTTTTTTTTTTGGTGGTGGTGCTGGGGATTGAACCCAGGGCTTTGTGCATGCAAGGCAAGCATTCTACCAACTGAGCTATATCCCCAGCTCAGTGCTCGTCTTTTTGTTGATGAGGATTTATTGCCTTTTTAACCTAGCTCTCCTGCAAATGTTCTCAAGTGCCTCAGCTACTTAATGTCTTTTGACTGACTTTTTGCCTGATATATTATCAGAAAGCAATATGAAAACATCTCACTGAACATAGATGATACTGCAATTCTTATTTTGTCTGCAAAATACACAGCAATCACATTTCTAATTTTACATCTCAGTGAGCTTCCTTTTAATCATTGTTTATCATCTTACTAAATAATTATAGTACTGAATTATAATTTTATATTTTTAATTTTGGGGGGGGTGATCTTAGGGGCACTCAACCACTGAGCCATATCCCCAGCCTTGATTTGTACTTTATTTAGAGACAGGGTCTGACTGAGTTGTTTATAGTGCTTTGCTGTTGCTGAGGCTGCTTTGAACACGCAATCCTCCTGCCCCAGCTTCCAGAGCAGCTGTGATTACAGGCGAGTGACATCACACCCAGCTTAAAGTCATTTATGATGTGGGTTCTAATAAAAAATCCTTAGGATAATTTTTTGTTTTAGTTGGACACAATACCTTTATTTATTTATTTTTATGTGGTGCTGAAGATTGAACCCAGTGCTTCACACATGCAAATGCTCTACCACTGAGCTGCAGCTTGAGCCCCTAGAATATCTTTTTTAATTGTGTTAAAGGTTCTCAGTTTTCCGTAAAGATCACTAATTCTAAATTGGATAATGATGGGAACTAATAAAACTGGTTGAAATTTTCCAAGAACTTATAAAATCTGAACAAAAGAAATATAAATTATTTTTAGAATTCTCAAGTAGGCCCTCAGTCAACCAACGTTCCTTGTGTTTCCTGCCACAAAAGATTATAAAGAACTTTAAATGAAATTTAACTTTAAAAATGTAAACTTTATTTTTAATTAACCATAATTATTATTTCAGTAGATGTTTGGTAAAGTTTTTAATGGACTATTATTTATTCAATCCAAAACATAACAAAGTTCTGGAATTTGGCCTGGCACAGTAAAAGGGGGTTGTAGCTCAGTTGTAAAGCACCCATGGGTTCAATCCCTGGTACCAAGAAAGAAAGAAAGAAAGTTAAACCTTGAGTTTGGTAGATGATCAATTCTAAGGAAAAAGATTGTCTTCCCCCAGCCCCTTTACCTTCATCTTGGTTATAGGTAAAGTGTCTGGTTTTATTGTGTCACTTACACAACTGATAAACTTAGTTCTTTCAAGTAATGTAATTCTTTGAAGAGTTTTTAAGTACTGAATACATGTCAAATAGACTATCAAACTAAAATATTTTTAAAATACTTCTAATTATTTTTGACCAGCATTGAATAATTAATTATTTAAAAGGGAATGATATTCGGGGCTGGGGTTGTGGCTCAGAAGTAGAGTGCTCGCCTAGCATGTGCGGGCCCCTAGGTTCTATCCTCAGCACCACATTAAAATAAAGGTATTTTGTCCAAGTACACATGAAAATAAATTTTTTTAAAAGAGACCAATATTTAAGTAGGATTTTTTTCCTTAACTTCAAGGTACATGTTAAATCTACTGCAGTTATATTAAGCCAGTTATTCCCAACTCTGCACATTAGAATCCTCTTAAGAGCAATAAGAATTAACTGTATCCAGACTTTTATTTATTTATTTTTTAATTTGTGTTTACTCATTTGTGCTAGAAATTGAACCTAGGGCATTGCAGACATTAAGCATATACTTGACCAATGAGCTATACCCCCAGCCCTGTCTAGACCCTTTTAGAAGGATTCTGATCTAATTGGTCTGAGGTGAGGGTTGGGAGCATCCAACAGATTATAAAGCTCTCCCTAGATGATACTCTGCCACCAAGATTGAGAACCTCAAATTAAAACTATTATTTTTTCTTATTTTTAAATACTTAAGAATTTGACTGCTATTAAGCATTTATTATGTTTTGTGATTTGCTTACACATTTGTCTTTAGACTAACTATAATTTTACATTCAGCAAGTATTTCCTAATTGTTAGTTGGATAAGGAATACAGATTTAGATTGTGAGAAAAAGTAAACTCTTATGTCAATTCCAAGTACAGATAAATATAAAATCAGATACATGAGACAATGTTCCTTTGTGAGGTTTTGGTACAAATTTGCATATTTTAAAATAATTTTTCTTGTTACAGGATAAGAATAAATGTGTCTTTAAATTTAATAGACACTAACTTGGTCATAATACTACCAGTTATCTAGGTAAAATATTATCTTGAAAAGTGACAACCTAGGCACACTGTGCTGTAATACTAATAATTAGTTGATGTTATCTAGTTAGAAGGAATTTAAAATAATCATCTGATAATAGCGGCTTCAAAATTGAAAGCTTGTTACTTGGAATGCAGAATCTTAGGTTCCGTTCCAGAACCTCTGAATCAGATTCTGCATTTTAACAAAAGGTTCAGGTGATTGATATATATATTTGGCCTAATGAATTTAAAACTGTAAGCATCCAGGAACTAATAAAATTATTTCTTAAAAAAGGAAACAATCTGTTGATCCCCTCCCCCCCTCCAGGGAGAAATTAATCCGGAACTAGAAAGTAGTAACCATCACTATTACCTTTCTATCTTTCTGTATGAGGTGTGGGAGCATTGTGGTTTGGCAGTGACATACTGTGTTTATATATTCACTAGGATGATCATTAGGTTTTTCTTGTTTGAGTCTGTTTGTTTCTAAGAGTTTGACACCTGGGAATTTTTTAGTTTACATAGCCAAGTATGGTTTATAATTCAAACTGTTTCTATTAAAATAATACTAATCACATGAAAAGAATGTTTGATCTGTTCTAACAGTCAGAAAAGTTCTGGTTGGTTTGTTTGCAATGCTAGGGATCAAACTCAGAGCCTTGCACATGCTAGGCAAGCACTCTACCACTGTGCTACATCCTCAGCCAAAAGTTTGTGTTTTTGTTTTAAAAGGAAATTGACCTGCTATATAATAAATGACTTTCATTTAAGTCATGATCATTCTGCTTCTTTGTTGAGACAAGAGTTGCAGCTGCATTATTAGAGCTGCCCAAGCATACAATGAGTCACAAAAGGACCCAGTGATAATTGGTGTTTTTTCCCCTCTTATTGGTGGACTCTTTAGTGTATTTTATGATTCTTTAAGAGTTTTTCTGATGCTGAATGTTCAATCGGTGCGATAGAAATGTTTTGAAGGCATAGCATTATTTGTAAATGCTGGCATTTGGAGACTTGTTGGCTTTGCAGTGTGCTAATGTGGCCATTTTTAGGGTGTTTGATGTTAGAATATGACTTTTTAATGTGTCAATGCTTAAATAGAGCTATTCACAAGCTGGAGTAACTGAGACTGAATGGACAAGTGGATCTTCCAAAGGCGGACCTCTGCAGGCATTAACTAGGGAATCTCCAAGAGGGTCAAGAAGAACTCCAAGGAAAAGGGTGATGCAAGGCTTATTCCTTAGAATTGGGTTTTCAGATTGGTAGGGTTTTAGTGATTACTTTATATTTATTGTTTTTGTTTTGTTTTCAAACTAACAGGTGGAAACTTCACAACATTTTCGTATAGATGGTGCAGTAATTTCAGAGAGTACTCCCATAGCTGAAACTATAATGGCTTCAAGCAACGAATCCTTAGTAAATATGTTTTGTGAACTATACAAGTGGTCTTCTTTGAAAATTGCCCTTTAATTGGAAATGGGGAGGTGGTAAATTTTGGCAAATCTCAAAATCTACAAATTTTTAATATTTCAAACGGGTTTTCCCCCCATATATTTCTGAATTTTAGAATTTTTCAATATAGCTATTTTATTACAAATAAGTTCAATTCCTCACACAAGAATCCATACTTTTTTACTAAGTATTTGAAGAACTATAAGACCTATAAAGTACTCAACGTGTGTGTTTCTGGGCTCCATTGCCTAAATTTTTGTTAAGGGAAAGTCACGTGTTACAGAAATAGAATATTTTCTTTTCTTTTTAAGTGTCTGTTATGTTTGGATAATTCTGAGTCTGAATAATTTGAATCTTGGCAGGTTGTCAATAGGGTGACTGGAAATTTCAAGCATGCAACTTCTATTCTGCCAATCACTGAATTCTCAGACATACCCAGAAGAACACCAAAGAAACCATTGACGAGAGCTGAAGTAAATGAATAAAATTTAGATCAATGCTATCATTGATCTTTTAAAGAGGAAATATTTATATTTGGGGTTTTTTTTTTCTCCAGTGGGAGGGAACAGAGCTTTCTTGGGTGGTGGTTGTGTGTGTGTGTGTGTGTGTGTGTGTGTGCGCGCGTGCGTGCGTGCGTGAGCACACGCATTTCTCATTTTTAAGACACTTTTAATAGTGAAAACAGAAATTAACTAATATAGTATGCCATGCTAATACTACCCTTTTGCTGCTATGTGCCTTCTTAAGTTCTGGTTTTCAAAGGAGTGGTCATTTGTGTGCTGCTTGTAATATGTTCTATTTGTCATGGATGCAAGTTTAGAAGTGCTGCCTGGGCTGTGAGGGATGCTACATCTTTCTTCTGTCGAAATGTTAAATAATGGGACTTTAAAGTGACTTTGTGTGGTGCTTGAATGGGTTAACTCCTGTATAATTATGCTTTAAAGTACTAACTGCATGGTACATTATAATTTTTATGAATCTTTATTAAAGGAGATGAAATTATTTTGATGTGGGTTTTAAAGGTAAACATATACAGCAAAACAAGCCAAAATTTTTTCTAAGCTGAGGAGATTGCATTGCCTATAGTTTTAAACATAAACTAGAATTGGTTAAAGGTCCATGTTAATTGGTCACTTCCTATATTTGATTATTTTATTTTATTATGGAATTCCTAATAAGAAAAAATGTATTCTTAATGTTTTATTAATGAAAAACATGGAAAATCATTGAGGGAATTTACACTGCCACATTAGGTTGCTGATTTTTTTTTTCCCCTGTTTATTGGCATGGCAGTTTTCCCCCAATAGCCACATTAATATCACTTCATGATGAAGAAATTTAAAGAGAGCCGTAGAACTCTGTGAATACCTAGATGGTAATAAATTTAGAAACGGCAGTCATAAAAGCTAGGATAGATTAAAGGGCATTTTTGTTCTCTAAAACTTCTATTTAAAATTATTACACACTTATATTGAATTTTAACTTGTTTCTTTCTTTTTTGTTAGGTGGGAGAAAAAACAGAGGAAAGAAGAGTAGAAAGAGATATTCTTAAGGAAATGTTCCCCTATGAAGCATCTACACCAACAGGAATTAGGTACTTGGAAATACTGAATCAAGTATAAGTGTACTCTGCTAGGGAATTCTTCATTCTTCATTACAAAGTTATTTTACTCTGTTTTCAGAATTAAACTGTTCTTTGGGGAACAGATTAATTCTCCTAAGCCACAAGTTATTCGTGTCCTTGAAAGTTGAATCATTTTCAAAATTAACTTGTCAAAACAACTAATAAAAAAAAATTAACTTGTCAAGTTGAAGGATTATAAATAAATCTTTTACCTTCTATTTATTTAATTTTATTTATTTGGCAGTACTAGGGGTATAACCCCAGGCCTTCAGTCTCTTCCCTCATTTATTTTTTGTGGTGCTGTGATTGAACCCATGGCCTTGTCCATGCTAAACATGTGCTCTCCCACTAAGCTACATCCCAAGCCCTGAAGGAAATCAATTATTTCGTGCATTTATTCTTTCTAATTGAAAAACTGGAGTTAGATTTACCTGTTGAATTACTTCCTTACTGAAAGAATCACAGCCAAAACTACCTTCTGTTTTAATTTTCTCCTAAATATACTTGCTTTAAAAATAACTTTTAAGGCAAGTCCAGTGAGCATTTATCAATGTTCTGCATGTTATTTTCTAATAAAAAATACATCTGACTTTTAAAGTGGAAAATGTTTAGAAGTTTTAAATTGACTTGACCTTGTGGCTTTATATATATCAATTTTGTACTGCTGCCTCATAGAATATTCTTAGAATTAGAAGTGGTATGACGTTTTATGTTACTTGTTCAAATCATGAGCTCATCTAAAATTATTTTTCTCTTTCTCCTTTTACTTTCAACAGTGCTAGTTGCCGCAGACCAATCAAAGGGGCTGCAGGCCGGCCATTAGAACTCGGTGATTTCAGGATGGAGGAATCTTTCTCATCTAAATATGTTCCTAAGTATGTTCCTTTGGCAGATGTCAAATCAGAAAAGACAAAAAAGGGACGTTCCATTCCCGTATGGATAAAAATTTTGCTGTTTGTTGTTGTGGCAGTTTTTTTGTTTTTGGTTTATCAAGCTATGGAAACCAACCAAGGAAATCCTTTCTCTCGTTTTCTTCATGATGAAAATAGAAAATCCACCTGAATTATATCACTTTGGCACATTCAACTTGGTCTCCTATTTTTAATAACTAGAAAAACATTTGTGTATATTTGTTGACTCAAGAACTAAAAATAATGTGATTTCACTTCAAATTTAATATTCCATGGAAAAGCAAACAAGATATCTGAATGAACTTCATTTAAATGTTTTGGACTTTGGACTAGTGGGAGATCACTTTGTGCCATATGGATAATCTTTTTTAGCTCTGGAACTTTTTGTAGGCTTTATTTTTTTAATGTGGACATCTTATTTCATTTTTGGGAAAATATATTGTTTTGTGTATTTGGAAAACAAGGGCAAAACATGGTAGTATAATGTGAAATTACACATTTAAATACTTTGAATTCTTACAGAAAAGATTAAGAATTATTCTCTGCTGAATAAAATTTTACAGAGGTGGAACATTGAAATTTGGTAAGAGAAAGTAATTTGGTTGTACTTTTGTAACTGAAACAGATTGACAGTGTTTATGAGGGAAAGTACAGCAATAATCTCTTCTGTAACTTATTGATAGTAATGTTGCTATTGTAGCCCTATCATACTCACTTTTTAAAAGATTTCTAATATCATGAATGTCCTCTTTCAGTAAGACCCATTTAAATACAATTGATTTTTAGCAGGGATCTTTTAGGGTGACATAATACTTGTTTTAGAGAACTAGCTGGCTGTACATATTAGCTAGCTAGAAGGCTAAAATTGGAAATTTATACTTTTTATTTACAACTGAAGATTCTGTCAATCCAATTTACTACCAGAATTTTTTTTTTTTTTTTTTTTTTTTTTAAGAAAAGTAAGTGAGTGTATGTGTTTTGTTTAAAAGTTAGAAATTTAAATACTGGTGTTGTTCCATTTGGATTATTTGTTGCATTGTCTTCTATTACCAAAAACAAACTTTTGCCAAGTGTTTTTTCCCCCCCTATATTTCCAGCTATAGTTTGATTAAAAAGTAAAAAAGTATTTGCTTTTAAACTACATACAAGTAGTAGTTAAAGTTGTAAACTTTCAGTGCAAAGTGGGCATTATGATTTTGTATACTCTTGAATTATGGTTAGCTTTATCTTTGTGGTTGATTTATTTTAACTTTTTAGCTAAAACTTACCTCATGTATAACTTGGTTGCATAAAATTGTAGGTGATGGAAAGAAATTTCAGTAGAATCAGGTAAAACATAAAAACTTTAAACTTAATCATTTGATTTGCAACTTTATCGTCATTGACCATAAAGCACACTAAAAACATAAGTTATTTTTAAAATACCATCCAAAATAAAAGATAATTTTAACAAAGGAAGAAATTGAAGGTGTATTTAGACCACCAAACTTTTTGTTTGAACTAGCACTATTCTGATTTTTAGATTTTAGGTATTTTGTAGACATTTTTACTGAACTTCTGCAAATCAGACCAGACACACTTATAGGTCTGATTCTGCAGAGGCACTCATAGATCTGAAAAGCTTTCCTCTTTGAATTAAAATGTTGCTTTGAGATGAGCCACAGAGGAGGCATGTTTTACTTGACATTTATGTAAGATCAGTTCTCTAATAGGAAAAGTATGGTCCAAAATAGCAAAAGGACTGGGTAAAACGTGTACTCTTTTTTAAAAAAACAAACATGTATTTGGTCTTTTGTCTGTGTCTGTTTTATTCCACTAGAGTAAATGTGTCTTTGTTGTAAACACAAAGCATTTCTTCCTGATTAAATCATAGATGTAGATTTACAGTATAATTCAATAATAAAAAAATAATTAACCTCTAGTTTTGTTGTTGCAATATATGATTTTTAGATAGCTCAAACAGTAAGATTTCTAGGTAAAATTTCTCGTGTATTTATGGATTGAGTTTTAGTTCTCATTTCAGTCTATTCCTATGTGTGTTACTTCTAATTACTGTAGTAATCAGGTCCTCATTTGTTCATAAGTAAGCAATGTACGTCCATTATATCTGCAGAATGATGTTAAGTCTCCCATTTACTCTCAATACTAGCCCCGACTTTACTGTTGTTAGAACTTATCTGTGACACTCTTGCATTGAGACTAAGCCAAAGTAGTCACTGTTGTATTCATTGTGGAATCGTGTCCACAAGATGAAAGTGCTGTTGTTACATCTCTGATTTGTGTCTCCAATGGTGATCTTATTAACAATGGTTTTTAAAGTAATAAATACACTATAATTAATTGGAAAGTAATTAGTGTGAAAGGTTTAAAATAACAATTTGTTGCATGCTTACCATGTGCCAGGTAATATTACTCTTATGCCCTTGATATGTATTGACTCAGCCTTCCTGATAATCATGTAAAGTAGGTATTATTCTCTCATGGCAAATGAGAGAATGGATGCCCAGAGAGATTATGCTCATCTGAGAAATGATGGATCTATTTGCATATGTTAGAGGGGACCAAATACACATAATCATTTCTCTATTCAGCCCTGTTCCTTCCATGATTTTGGTGGTGCATCTCTTTTAAATTTCTAAATAGGGTTTTTTTAGGGTTAAGTATTTCACTGCTAGCTTTACTATTTTTGTTTTGATTAATCACTTCTTATTTTAATTGTTATTAGCCATTTGAATTTAAGACTTCCTAATTTTTGTTATTTCATCTGTTTTCTATCCTTCACGCAGCTTTTTGAAGTATCTTTTGCTGTCATCTTTGTCAATTGTGTCGAACACATTTTTATTTCTTTATTACTGATGTAGTTTTAGCAGGAAGAGAGCAATCACATATCATCCTTCTCGCCAAAGATTTGGGTAAGAAGAACTAGAGAAGCACCATCAAATTGGGTCATTTCGTAGGTTTTTGTTGTTGATTTTTTTTGTGGTGCTGGGGATTGAACAAACAGGGCCTTAAGCATACTAGGCAAGTACTCTAGCATTGGGTTACATCCCCAGCTCGAGACATGAGAGTTTTGAGTACAGGGGAATTCCTGTGTTTTGTAATGTTCTCCTGATATTGAATCATTAGTTAAACTGACAGTGGCTTTTATGCTATATTCATAGTGGTTTAAAAGTTTTTCACCACCTTCTTCAAGAAACATTTATTCCAAGCCCCCTTTGTGCCAAATACATTAATGTTTGGTGCATGAGTGCAGTTTTGGAAATAATCTTTGAGCTTGAATTGGGCATTCTTTGGGCAAGGTGGGTTTGTTGTTGTTTTGTTTGTTTGTTGTGGTGCTAGGGATTGAACCCAGGGCCTTGTGCATGTGAGGCAAGCACCTCTGCCAACTGAGCTATATCCCCAGCCCACAAGTGGTATTTTTTTTAAAAAGTATTTGACCATCCTATTAACTAATAGTCATATAAATTTATTAGGAGTTTAAATATTTTTTTAATATTTATTTTTTAGTTTTAGGTAGACACAATATCTTTATTTATGTGGTGCTGAGGATCAAATCCAGTGCCTCATGCATGCTAGGTGAGCACTCTACCACTGAGCCACAACCCCAGCCCAGCAGTTTAAATATTGATAATTATTTTTTATCATATTAACCTTGTGTTAAATAGGACCAAAAACTTGTCAAAACTACAAACCAAAAGCTTTTATACTAGATCACTACTGACTTTGTTGTTCAAAATTTAACATATAGATATTGTAGCTGTGAATAATTTCAAATGGGAAAGAAGTGTGAAGCATGTGTTTTATTCACATTAATAATAGTTTACTATTTATTTGTTTCTGGTTTGGGAAAAGAAGACTTATTATTTTATAGAAAATTATGTCAAAATCTAGCTAGTTACCTGCATGCCATGGCACAAACCTCTAATCCAGCAACTTGGGAGACCTGTGGGTAATATTGCAAGTTTGAAGCCAGCCTGGGCAATTTATGGAGACCCTGTCTCAAAATCAAAAAAGGGCTGGAAATGTAAGCTCAGTGGTAGAGCACCCAATCCAGTAGCCTGAAATAATTGCCACAGTTTCTGGATCATAAGTAAGGAAGGAGCCTGGGTAGTTCTGGATCAGTATCTCATGACTTTGCAGTTATGCCATCACCATGGCTACAGTATCATCTGAGGGATCAGGAGGGGAGAATCTGCTTCCAAGCTCAGAGTAATTGTCATACCCGAGTGCCCTCTTGACATAGTTGCAGGCTTCTACCACATTAACCCAGGTGCACCCAAGATAGAGACTTGGTGCCTGCAGAAGACATACGTGTTCATCAGTCACTCCCCTCTCATGTGTTTCTGGGCCAAACCTTCCTGTTAGGAATGACCTCCAGAACAAGACAGAACCTCTGAAAGCCTCTGATCAGTTGCTTAGGAAACAGAGTCTTTAAACATTGTGACCAGCAGGTCTTGAGTCGGCCTTAAATGTATACTGACCAAAAAAACCACAGTAATCACAAAAAAATCTGACTTTTTCAAAAGAAGGAAAGTAGAAAATACTCTACTTTAAAATGAATAAAAGGGAAGATGCACAAGTCTCCATTAACACACTTGATGGTAAAACCTCCCCAGTGTTTGCTTTTGGGTTATTTTGTGTGCTGGGCATGGAACCCAGGGCTTTGTACATGCAGCAGATGCTCTACTACTGAGCTCTAAAGAGAAGAAAATAATGATCAGAAACATCAAAATACCAATAACCTGTGGAAAGGAGGACTTTGTGATCAGAAAAGTGTTCAGAGGGGAAGGAAAGTGAGGGCCATGCTATATTTACTGATCTAAGTGTTGCTTTGTGATCATAAATTTTACCTTTCTATGTACCTTGTTTCTGATATAGCTCGTGATTTTTTTTCTTAAAATTCGGAAAAGTTCCCAAGGCGAAGGAGAAAGTGATTTTTGTTGGTCATATGTTGGACTTAGTTTTTCAAGAGTTGATTGTGTCTTGCCCAAATATTCAAAATAGTCTTGAAAAAACAATGACAGGTACCATACTTTCTAATTTCAAAACAATGTGGTGCTGGCATATGAAGTAGGATAGAAATCCTACAGGCAATGAAGTAGGATAGAAATCCCAGAAATAAACCCTCACATTTACTGTCAGATGACTTTTCTCCAAGGGCACTGTAGACAGGGAAAGGTTGATCTCTTCTGCAGTAGGAAACTGGATATCCATGTGCAGAAGTGTGAAGTCGAACCCTTACTGTCCTCCATATTTAAAAAAAAAATTAACTCAATGGATTAGAAATATAAATTTGAGACCCAAAACTACACAATTTCTAGAAGAAAACAGGGAAAGCTTTAGCAGCAATTTGCTTGCAGTAATACCAGAAGCACAGGCAACAAAAGGCAAAGAGAGAAGTGGGCTTACATCAAACTTCAAAACTTCTGTGTATTAAAGGACACAATAAAATGAAATGATAATCTGTGGAATGGGAGAAAATATTTGAAAATCTGATGGGGATCATGTCCCAGAACATGTGAAGAACTTAGAACAACAAAATGGCCTATTTATGGGCAAAGGGAGCTGGGTGCAGTGGTGTATACCTGAAGTCCCAGGTTGGGAGGCTGAGGCAGGAGGGTCACTTAAGCCAAGGAGTCTGGGGCCAACCTGGGAAACCTAGTGAGACTCTGTCTCCCAAGGAAAAGGTGGGTGGGGGGGGACGGTTTATTACACATTTCTCCAAAGAAGATATATAAATGGACAATAAGCTTATGAAAATTTGCTCAATATCACATAATCAGAAATGCAAATTGAAAGCATGATCATCTCATATCAGGATGGCTGGTCAAAAATTACAAGTGGTGACAAGGATGTGAGATAATTGGGCCCCTTATACACTGGTGAGAAAATAAAATGGTACAACCATTATGGAAAACAGTATAGTCGGCCCTCAAGTTAAAAGTGGATTTGTGGGGCCTGGGGATATGCCTCAGTGGTAAAGCACTTGCCTAGCACAAGTGAGGCACTGGGTTCAATCCTCAGCGCCACATAAAAATGAATAAATATATTGTGTCCATCTAAAAAGAAAAGTGGATTTGTATGATTCAGTAACCACCCTTTGGGGTATATATCCAAGAGAATTCAAAGTAGGCTCTCAAAGGCAATTGTCACAGGCGCAGTGGCACATTCCTATTTTAATTCCAGCAGCTTGGGAGGCTGAGGCGTGAGTTCAAAGCCAGCCTCAGCAAAAATAAAATGCTAAGCAACTCAGTGAGACCCTGTCTAAATAAAATATAAAATAAGGCTGGGGATGAGTGTCCCTGAGTTCAGTTCCTTTTACCCAGAAAAAAAAGCATATATATATATATATATATATATATATATATATCTGCTCATAGTAGCGTTATTTAAAATGGCCAAGAGGTGGAAGCAATTCAAACATTCTCAAAAATGTCGCATATGTGCACAATGAAATATTGTTCAGCCGTGAGGCAAATCCTGTCACTGTGATATAGATGGACCTTGAAGACATTACAGTAAGGGAAGTAAGCCACAAAATCTCAAATGCTGTATTATTTCATGTCAGAAGTCAACACAAAAACTAGAAAGGTGGGGCTGGGGATGTTCTCAGTGTTGGAGGACTTGCCCAGCATGCGTGAGGCCCAGGATTTTATCCCTAGTACTAGGGAGCTGGGGGGAAGGGAGAAAAAGGTGCCAAGGCTGAGGGTGAGGGAAGTAGAGAACTGTTATTTAATGTAGAATTTCAGTGTAGTCAGGCATGGTGGCGCACACCTGCAATCCCAGCAGCTCAGGAGGCTAAAACAGGAAGGTCACAAGTTTGAAGCCAGTCTCAGCAATTTAGCAAAACCCTATCTGACTCAAAAAGGGCAGGAGGTGTGGCTTAGTAGTTAAGCACCCCTGGGTTCAATCCCCAGTACCCCCCCCAAAAAAAAATCCACCTTTGAAAGGTGAAAAAGCCCTGGAGATGGGTTGCACAACAAAGTGAATATACTTAACACTACTGAACTGTACACTTGCAAATGGTTAACATGGAAAATGTTTTATTACCTTTTTTTAGCCACAATTTAAAGTTTTTAAAATTTTTTGTGGCTGAATCTAAAATTCTAAATTTTTAGCCTAAGTAAAATGAGTGGGTCATGCATAAAATACATTACTTAGGTATCTTCATAATTATTTTGTGTTAATTGTGCAAAATTCTAATTTACAAATGGTAAACACTTTTTTCAAGCTTTATCTGCTTTTTTAATTCTTTTAATTGTTTCCAAAATCAGGGACTCAAGTCTGTATTTGTAAATATGCTGTTCCTTATTTCAACTATGTATTCATCTCAAAAGACACAGAAAAACCGTTCAATTAAATTCCCATTATTTTTAAAAATTTGAAATCTAGCAATAGAAAGAAATATCCTTAATTTCTACAGGTTAATTTATCTGTCAAAACTTGGAGTTGTGTTAATAATAAAACAACAAGTACTGAATAAATTGTTCCTAAATCGTTACTTTAGGAAAAAAGAATGCTTACTGTCTTCACTACTTGTTCATTTCAAGGAAGATTAAATCTTTCTTTTGCAGCTGAGGAAACTATAGCCCAAAGGCATTAAGTTATTTTCATGAGGTCACGCAGTTAGCAGATCAAAACTGAAGTTTTAAATTCAGATCTGTCCCAAGGGTTTGTATTCTTACAAAAGATTGTCAAACCAGGCACAACTAAGCAAGTAACTCCAAACATTCAGACTCCGCTCTGTATATAAATAAATATTTGGTGGGCAACACTGATAAATAAAATAATCAATTTTACATAATGTGGAATTTTTTCTTTGATTAAAGGGCCTGAAGGGCTTCAACTGAAGCCTATTTAGTGGAATGGAGAAATAATATCTGCTTTTCCAAAGCAACACAACAGTGACCCATTTCCTAGACTATTAAAAGTAGATAGAGGATTCCTGAATCACAGTAGTTTAACTTACAAGTATTCAACTTTATGATGGTGAAAAAGTGATACATATTCAATGGAAGCCATACTTAGAATTTTTTATTTTTTATCTTTTCCCTGACTGATTCCCAGTATGTGGGGTTCAATATTGTCTTAGGATGCTGGGTAGCTCCCAGTCACACAATCTCAGAAGTGAAAAATGGATGCTCTACAGTATACTGTACCACCACCATTTTCTGGATGCAGGTATTCATTGTTACAGTAGACATTCAACCCTTTATTATAAAATACTTTGGGGCCTGGGGTTGTGGCTCACTGGTAGAGGGCTTGCCTAGCATGTGTGTGGCACTGGGTTTAATCCTCAGCACCACATAAATAAAATTATCGTGTCCATCTACAACTTAAATAAATAAAAGTACTCTTTGGTTAGAAGATTGTGCCCAACTGTGGGCTGTGTTTTGAACCCAGGCTAGGCTGCACTGTGACGTTCATAGCTCAAATGAATTAAATGTTGTTATAGCTTGGGTAAGAGGTGTCCTCCAAAAGCTCCTATGTAAATGCAGGAGTATTCGGAAGTGGAATGATCAGATTATGAGAACTGTCATCTAATCGGTGGATTAATCCACTTAATGGGTTAATGATTTTGAATGGATTACTAGATGGTAACTGTAGGAAGATGGGGCATGACTGAAGGAAGTGAGTCACTAGGGGTGAACCTTGGGGATTATGTATTTTATCCCTGGCTCCTCCCACTCTCTGTCACTTCTTACAAACTGAGTGGCTTTCTTCCCCCATGAAGTTCTACCTCACCTTGGTCCCAGAAGAGTTGAGTCAGCCAGCCATGGTCTGAAATCTGAAATCTTGAGTCCCAAATCAACCTTTGCTCCTCTAATTCCTTCTGCTCAGGATTTGGTCACAGTGACTAAAAGTTGATTACACACACAAATACATCTTTGACCTATGATACTTTCAACTTAACGATGTGATTGTTGGGCTGTAAATCCATAGTGAGTAAAGAAGCAGTTAATAGGGCTGGGGATGTGGCTCAAGCAGTAGCGCTCACCTGGCATGTGTGCGACCCGGGTTCGATCCTCAGCACCACATACAAACAAAGATGTTGTGTCCGCCGAAAACTAAAAAATAAATATTAAAAAATTCTCTCTGTCTTCTCTCTCTCTCTCTCTCAAAAAAAAATTTAAAAAAAGCAGTTAATAGAAAAAGTTATCAGTAAATGTTTACTTACAGTTTGTTTTGTCTTTGTAAATAAAGTTACTTTGGAGCAATGGGGCCTTGTTACCAACCAGAGAATGATAGTCACAAAGTATATGCTTGTTGTCTGCTACTCCTTTATTAGTCAAGAATGATACTGGTATTTTTACTCAAGTGATTTCAAATTTCATAATATTCAACAAATAAAATTTTGATTTTGTGGACAGAAGTCCTGTACTATTTTTATACTACTCTACCTTGCATAAGGCAGCTTTAAATGGAAGATGATTATAGACATTTTTGTAGATATTTCTAGTAATTAAAAAAATTTACACATAAATCAAAGCTTTTCCTAATTTTTATCTCCTCACAAACTAAGTATATTTCACAGTAAATTTTTTAAACAGTGCTATGGTTTGAATATGATTTGTCGCCCCCCCCCCAAAAAAAAAACTTACATTGAGGCTTAATCAAAGTGGCAGTGCTGAGAAGTGGGGCCTATCTGGAGGTGTTTGGGTCATGGGGGCAGAGCCTACCTGAAGAGATTAAAGCTGGTGGGAGTCATGAGTTCTCCCTCTTGTAGAACTGTTTGTGCCATGGCAGGTTGATATAAATCAAGTTTGGCTTCCTTATCTTTCTCTTGCTTCCTGGCTTTCAATGTGAACTTCCTTTGCACACACACCTTCTTGCCCTGCCCACTTTCTATCCAATATGGAGAGCAGCACAAGGATCTCACCAGAAGCCCAGCAGGTGCAGCAACCTCCAGCCTCCAGAACTGTGAGCTACATGAGGCTTTTTATTGAAAATAAATTACTCATGCCAGGTATGATAGCAGACACCAATAATCCCAGCTACTTAGAGGCTGAGGAAAGAGGATATCAAGTTCAAGGCCAGCCTCAGCAGGTTAAGGAGACCCTGTCTCAAAGAAACCACCACAACTTTTTTTTTCTTTTTAATATTTTTAGTTGTAGATGGATACAATACCTTTATTTCATTTATTTAGTTTTTAATGTGGTGCTGGGGATTGAACCTCACACATGCTAGGCAAGCGCTCTACCACAACCCCAACCACCACGACTATTTTGATACTGCAGGGTCAACTGCTATAGTCAAGTCCAATCTGGCTAAAACATGTATGGTAAGAACCTCAAACAGTACTACAATTTGCATTGTAATCTAAAAGTCTAATAAGAATTAGTAAGCACATTTTGACTAGGCTGTTTATTTTGGGATTCTAAAATAAGTGCATAGTAATTGTATTGTCCCTAAAGAAAAGGGAGAGAGTCAAGCACCATGTCCCTGAATGCCCCTTTCCTGTTCCCCAAAAACCTAGCCAAATTAAGGGAACACAAAGAGCAAGGCTGGGTCGGAAAGTGTGTGTGTGTGTACAGAACTCAGAAGTACTTTTATCACTGAGCTACATGTCCCTCCCTCTCTCTCTCTCTCTCCTCTCTCTCTCCCTTCCCCCGCTCCCTCCATCACCCACCCCCCACTCCCTTTCCCTCTCTTACCCTCCCAGTAGAGACTAAACCCAGGGGCACTTTACCACAAAGCCACATCCCTAGCTCTTTTTTATATTTTAAGACCATCTCACTAAGTTGCTTAGGATCTTGCCAAGTTGCTGAGGCTTCTGCCTCAGCCTCCCAAGTTGCTGGGGTTGCAGGTGTGTGCCACTGCACCTGGCTAAACACATATTATCTTGACAGACATTGACTTTCTCTTATGCATACTGAGAACTAGAACATTTTTAGCATGATCACCACGACAGTTATTCCCTAAAATGTTGGTCATACAAGCAAGCTAATGCTGATGATATCACTGCTAATGCAGTCTAACATAAAAACCTTGAGTAGAGATGGGTACAGAACTGAGGGTACAGGGGAAAGGATTTGTGTCCTAGTCCAGCCGGCTGCCACTGGACAAAACGCGCTGCAGGAGAGGAGGCACTACTTGGCCAAGCACTGTTAGGGACGGAGGTGCTGTCTATGAGGTTATCACCTCTGAACTCTTCTTGAAGCAGTCACTTATCTCTTGTAAGTCTTCCCCTCAATAAATCATGTCTCATACCCTGTCTCTGGCATTTTCTTTGGCCTCTTGGAAACACTCGACTACCATGGCACAAATTGGCTTCTGGGTGTGACAATCCCAAAAATCAAGTCTAAGGGATTTTACACTAGATGTCGCTGTATAACTCAGTAATAAGTAACAATGTGAAGTGGTTCATGTTGCATTCTGGGTTAATAATACTATTAGATGTTAACTATTCATGTAATTACACTAAAGTAGATATAAAGGTAGAGGGCTGGGGTTGTGGCTCGGTGGTAGATGCTTGCCTGGCATGTGTGAGGCACTGGGTTTGATTCTCAGCACCACATATAAATAAATAAAATAAAGGTATTGTGTCCATCTATAATAATAAATAAATAAGTTGTAAAGGTAGAGTAATAGGGAATCAGTAAGTAGGATCCAAGCATTATTTCCATTATAATGTATTCTGGTCATCAAGGTTTACTAAACAAGTTTAGATCATTTATTTTTCACTGACAACTCTCATAAAAACAAGAGGCTTTTATAAGACCAACTTGTAAAGTAAATCGTGAAATATCAAGGTAATAATTGATACATACACGTGGTTTAAAAGTTTAAATACAATATATTGAAGATACAGAGAAAAGTCTTCTCATTAGTGGCCCCCACTACCTAGTTTCCTGCCTCATTCACAACCAATGTTACCCGTTTTTGTGTATCTTTCCAGAGATGATATCACACCCACACATACACACACAATCTTCATCCTCTTGTACACGGATAGTAGCATACTTTGCATGCTATTTCATGTGTGAATTTTTATTTAACAATGGAGACTTTAGTTTTGTTTATTTACATTTATTAGCTATGAGTATCATAATATTCCATGGGATAATTTATGTAAACCAACTGATGGATTTACTATATCTTTTCTTTTTTTTTTTTTAAAGAGAGAAATTTTTTTTAATATTTTATTTGTAGTTTTCAGCGGACACAACATCTTTGTATGTGGTGCTGAGGATCGAACCCGGGCCGCACACATGCTAGGCGAGCACGCTACCGCTTGAGCCACATCCCCAGCCCCTTTCTTTTTTTTAATATTTATTTTTTAGCTGTAGTTGGACACAATATATTTTACTTATTTATTTTTATGTGGTGCTGAGGATTGAACCCAGGGCCTCACACATGCTAGGCGAGTGCTCTACTGCTGAACCACAATCCCAGCCCCATACTATATCCTTTCTAATAGTTGTAGTTATAAGTGATACTGTAATGAATAATCTTGTACATAACATCATCCTGCACATAATAAGTGTAAAATAAATTCCCAGAAGTAACTGGACCAAAGTGTATGTAAATTTACAATTTTTGGTAGAAAAATGTTAGTATCATATGTCTTGATAACTAAGGTATTCTCCCTCTTTCTCCATCCATCCTTTCCCCTTTTAGAGGTGTGTGAGAGACAGACAGAGAGAATATCTATAATCATGTAAAACTTAATCCTAAATAGGAACCGCCAGCTGTATTTCTTTTGTGTAAGGTTCTCCCTCTTATTATTTGTTCCTCTTTTTATCTCTCAATAGACTTACTTCTTTATTTTTTTGGTATTGGGAACTAAACCCAGAAGCACTTTACTGCTTAGCTACATCCCCAGACCTTATTTTTATTTTGAGACAGGATCTTGCTAGGTTATGAAGGTCTTGCTAAGATGCTGAGGCTGGTCTTGAACTTGAGATTCTCCTATCTCAGCCTCCTGAGTCGCTGGAATTACAGACAAGTGCCATTGTGCCTGGCTCTCAACTGGATTTTTATATACAGCTCCTCTGCCCCTACTAATTTTCATCTTCTATTCCCCCATGTGTTTAAAAAGCAGATTTCCAAGATTGTTAGGTTTCTTTGAAAAAATAAAATAAAAAGTTACATTAAAATTATAATTTGTTTCTCCAACTAGAGATCAGAATTCTACCTTTGTTTCAAATTTATAATTTGAACTATTCAGATTTTTTATATTTAATTCCTTTATAGTAAAGCAACTGATGTAACCCAACTGATGGTTTTACTATATCCTTTCTAATAGTTATAAGTGACACTGCAATGAATCATCTTGTATTATTTTCAATAATAATGCTTTAATATTTTTATTTTAAAAATTAACCATATAGAGGCTGGAGTTGTGGCTCAATGGTAGAGCACTTGCCTGGCATGTGTGAAGCCCTGGGTTTGATCCTCAGCACCACATATAAATAAATAAATAAATAAATAATCCATTTGCAACTAAAAAATATTTTAAAAAATTAACTATATAAATCTTAACATAGGACTTAAACAAAGCTGAACATAAAACATTGAGTTTATGCACTAAATTTATATACTGAGCATTCAGTTGTTCTCAGTGTAATATAGTCTTTCAGGTCTAAATGTGTTGATATGATAGATTGCTTTAGGCCTGAACTCCTTTGAGTGCTGTGCTGGTTTTAAAGTTCTCCTTGACCAGCTCCAAACCCAGCTCCTCCCCTTCTTACACTCTGATATTAAGGTTCCAAGGATGCAAACACTATTTTAGTTTCCACCAATAGGAAGATCCAGAGGAGATGGGTCAGGAGGAGGAAGATGGGACTTGGCTGTTGATCCTGTCAAAATCCTACATGTGTTCCTCCCTTAACTTTGGCAGCAACAGCTGGTGCCAGTCTCCAGTTTTTTCTGGCATTTCCAGAATCAGCCTCACTGAGTGCTCTCAGAGACGCTCAGGTAGAGCCTTCTCAGAGGTCTGGATCTAGTTCTATAGGTCCCCTCCTACCCATTGCTAAATTCTAAGATTCCAGCCTATTTATTTTGTGCCTTTAGCACCAGGGGTGGAGCTGCTGTCTGCAGTTACTATCTTTGTGACCTCAGTCGTCTTTGTAGATTCTCTGTTCTCCAATGCCTGTTTAACCAATCCCCACATGAAACATTCTGTTAAAATAAATGGTATGGTTTCTTTTTCTCCTGATAGAATGACTACAATCACATTTTTTTCCAAGAAAAATAAAAATAAAATGCTCTACTTAACTATATATTTTGAATTGACATTTTAGACTTTACAGAGGTCAGTACTGTCACAGTCTCAGTAAAAGCAGCTACATTTACTAAGATCATTTCAGAGTCATTTAGAAGAATCTAGAAAACAGGGCATCTTGAAAAAGAGACACTGAAAAATAGTTTTTGTAGGCTAAGCTGTCAGCTTCTGCAGGTTCTAATACCATATAAACATTAAGGTAAATTGCAGGAGAGAGAAGTCTATTTTAAGCTGAGTCTGAAACATGATAAGTGGCTGTAACAAGTGAATGCAGAGAATGTAATTGCTTGGCAGTGACCCTTGATCTTAGAATGGGAAGCTTATCTCAAAACGGTTTCTCTAAAGTAGGTCTGGCAGCAGGTAAATCATTTGGAAAGTATTTATGGAATGTTTCCTATATAAGTGGCTGGCACTCTGGGTACCAAGAGTCCACCTATGAGCAAAACTGACCCATGTAGAAATTACGATCGTGTGATACTGGGAATTGAACCCAGGTCTCTGTGAATGCTAGGTAAGCACTCTACCACTGAGCTACATCCCAAATCCTTTAAAAAAAATTTTTTTTTTAAATTTTGAGGAAGGTTCTCTCTAAGTTACCCAGTCTACCCTCAAACTTGCAAAACTTTTTACCTTTGTCTCTGAGTAGCTGGGATTATAAGCATGTGCCACCATGCTTGGCCTGATTTATACTCCTATAAAGAATGTAAAGAAGATGAACAACTTCTCAGTCTGAACCAATGGAACCTAATCTAATTCTCCAGTTCAGAAGGCCCAAAATGAACAGATTAAAAAATGTGAGTCCTTCCTTAAGAAAGGATTAAAGTTGACCAGGTTTTGGTTCCTAAATAGTATTAGCCTGTAAAAGGTACCAGGGTTTCCTGGAGAAGTGACTGATTTCAGGGTTATGACATGAAAAGGACAAAAGAAGCCAGGAATGTGTTGTACCAGAAGATAATGGTGCACCCAGCTTGGTGGTGCATGCCTATAATCCCAGCTACTTGGGAGGCTGAGGCAGGAGGATTGCAAGTTTGAGCCCATTCTCAGCAATTTAGCAAGACCCTATCATCTCAATAAATAAAAGGGATGGAGATTTAGCTCAATGGTACAATGCCCCAGGGTTCAATCCCCAATATGGGGTGGGGAAAAAGTGAAGGATGTGCTAAAAAATTGATGGGACACTAAAAAAGGACAGAGGGGTCAGATGGTAGGGGCTCCCAGTTAAGATTGTGTGTGTGTGTGTGTATGTGTGTGTGTACGCGCACACGTTTATTTATGTACACACACATCCACTCACAGAGCCTAGAAGCAACAGCATCCCAGAAACAATAAGCATATTTTTCTCCCAGATCTTGGTTTCTAGGTGCTGTTCTGTCCTTAAAGGAATGAGAACTCTTCGGAGAAATGGCTGATTCCAAGACTCTTGGATAGAGAAAAAGGGTAAAGTAAGGATGGAACATGTTGCTGTGACAGAAAATAAGAAAGTACTTTAAAAATGATGGGTATTGGGGCTAGGGTTGTGGCTCAGTGGTAGAGTGCTTGCCTTGCACACATAAAGCACTGGGTTCAGTCCTCAGCACCACATAAAGTAAATAAGTAAAGTAAAGGTATTGTGTTCATGTTCAACTAAAAAAAAAATTTTTTAAATAATGGGAACTTGTCAAAAGAATAAAAGATCGATTAAAGGGGTTCCTTCAGATCAAATCTGGGACAATATGAAAATGGAAATAATAATGTATTAGTGTTAGATTATAAGTCATTGAATAAAATTGAGATCTCTTAGTCCATACTGATAAAAACAAGTGACAAGTAAATGATTAGGCAGAAAGGAAGAACTTCCACAGGGCTGGGGATGTGGCTTAAACGGTAGTGCGCTCGCCTGGCATGCGTGCAGCCCGGGTTCGATCCTCAATACAAACAAAGATGTTGTGTCTGCCAAAAAATAAATATTAAAAAAAAGAAAGGAAGAACTTCCTTATAGTAGAATACTAACTAATAAGTCTAGAAGGACTAGACTTATTACTAGAAAAATCACCATTTGACAACCAACACAGTAATAACTGATTCAGGCAAGAATCATGAATGGATGTGAAAATTAATGTTGAACAGAATACTTGAGTGGTCTCACAGTGTCTCCCACAAATTACTTATTGTTTGCCAAGAAAATGGTAACTATAATGAAGAAATCTGGCAGATAAGCCCTTGATCAAGTAATCAAAGTTCACCTGACCACTAATGAGATGAGTCAATATCAAGTGCTTCTGGATAAGATAACTGAGAATATCCCTTCTGTGACAGTCCTGTTCTAATGTATAACCTAAGTCTGACTATTAGAAAATACCAGAAACCCAAAGTGAATAACATTCTCCAAAAATAATTGTCCTGTACTCCTCAAAAACGCCAAGGTCATAAGTGATGAAGAAAGAATTGCTCCAGACTTAGGAAAACTAAAGGGACGTGGAAATTAATGTTACATGTGTCCCTGGATTGGATTCTGGATTAGAAGAAAAATTAATTTGTTTTGTTTTGATTTTTTACAATAATGGACATTATTGGGAAGTTTGCAGGATTTGAATAGAGCTTATAGATTAAATTATTATATCAATCTTAATATCCTGATTTTGATCCTTGTGCTTGGTTTCTTTGTTTTTGTTGTTTTACGAAAAACATATTGAAGTATTTAAGGGTAACTCTTAAATGGTTCAGGAAAACCTATGAATATGTATGTAAGAAAGCATATACTTTTATATATATATAATATATATATGTGTGTGTGTATACACATACACACATATATGTGTGTATATATGGTGTGTGTATATATAATATGTGAGATAGAATGTTAAAGCAAATAAGATAAACTGTTAACATCAGGGAATCTGTTTTTGTGTGTGTGTGTGTGTTTTTTTGGTGTGTGTGTGTGTGTGTGTATGTGGTGCTGGGGATTGAACGTAAGCGCTCTACTGCTTTACCGACTGAGCTATATCCCCAGCCCAACATCAGGGAATCTGGATGAAGGGTTACAGAAATTCTTTGTATTAGGCATCTTTCTGTAAGTCTGAAATTACTTAAAAATGAAAATAAATAAAACCAGAAAACATGAACAATACAAGATTGAGAATTTCCTATGAAGAATGAAAGCTTATCCCCTGGTAATAAAGGAAAGAGGAGATAAAAGAAGAGAGGCCAAAGATAGAACTTTGAAAATATATTAACTAAGGGTTAAACTAAGTACCTTAAACTAAGTGTTCAATAAACATTAAATAATTTTAAATGTGAGGCTGAGGCAAAATAATGCCAAGTTCAAAGCCAGCCTTAGCAACTTAGGAGACCCTAAGCAATGTAGCCAGACCCTGTCTCAAAAAAAATAAAACCGGCAGGCTTGTGGCTCAGCAGTTAAATGCTCCTGGGTTCACTCCCCTGTACTAAAATAAAATAAGACAAAACTGTGTGCCTTAGATTAATCTAGCATATGTATTTGGTTTTTAATTATTGTACTGAGGTCTAAAAATTGTCTTCTATTTTTCCTAGACATATTTACGTTTTAACCATCATGTTATATTAAATATTTAACAGTCAAAACATGCATTTCTGACTTCTTTTTCCATTTTCCTTGAACCCACTGTCTTAAAGCAAACTTTCAAATGTTTCACCAAATTTTAAAAAATATGTTATGTTACCTTGCCTTGTTCTGATTTATTTTTATTTTTTTTTCCACAGTATTTCTTGGAGTGAAAGATAGGGCATGGCAAAATAAGGTATTTAAAAGTGGTTAATGTGTAAGAGTAAGGCAGAGCCCAGAAGGAAATTCATTTTTGTAATAATGTTATGAAAATAGTAATATATAAAGACAATTCAGGAGCTGCTCTGGAAGGGGTAGACCGGGCAAAAACCCTGACCATGACCCCCTGCAGTCCTTTGCCACCACTGCTGGGGCTGTCTGCCCAGGAGGCGCCTTGGCACGCTGCCCAGCCTGTGGACAGCGGGTGCAGGCGGATCATCCCGGGGGCTGCGTGGAGGAAGAGGGCGGGGGACCGCTGGCGGAGGGCTGTGCGAAGCCGGAGGCTGTCTTAGGGGAGAGGGCGACAGTGCACGGTCCACACCCCTAACCGCGCCCCAGGACTGCTGTGCCAGCTGTAGAGAAGGCGCCTTTTAGGACGCTGCTGCCTTGCTAGGGCCGCCACCGCGCCTGCGCACCCATGAAAGTGACTCCCTAGGCCCGGAAGCTCCAGGGAGCTTGGACGTGAACCGCGGAGAACAATGGAGGATTCAGGGACCTCCACTGCTCCTGCTCAGCCCAATCCTGGGACTGTCCAAGACAATGAACTGGGCCCTGCCGCAGCTCCGCGCTGCAGCAACCCCAGACCGAAGTCTTCCAGGTCTTCTGAGGGTCTCACCCTCTACGTGCCTAATTGGGACCATCGAAGCTTCTACTGGAAGTGACAGCTCCCGGACAGCGACGAGGTCCCTGCTGGTGTGTGATCAGATGGGCCAGGCCCTGCTGAATCTCCAGATGGTGATGGAAGCTCCTTGTGTCCCAACCCAAGCTAAAGCCTTGTGGGAGCAGCGGGACCACTGGTGGGAGCTGTCATGTTGGGTTATGGAAAAATTGTTGGTGTCACCCTGGGGTGTTAATAAAGCTGTGTTGGGGGTTTAAGGGGGGGGGGAAGCACAATTCAGGCTGCATACAATTTGTAAGAAACAACTTAGTCTGAAAGACAAAAAGTTGGAACAAATATTACAAATGTGCAAGAATACAGTATAAGAAACCTTGGATTGTTCCAGTATGCAAAGAATTTATAGCAAATTAGACTGGTTTTTTTTTTTTTTTTTTTTTTTTGGAGCGGGGGACGTGGAGGGTTAAGGGGATTGAACTCAGGGGCACTTAACTACTGAGTCACATCCCCAGCCCTATTTTGTATTTGATTGAGACTGAGTTTCACTGAGTTTCTTAGCGCCTCATCTTTGCTGAGGCTGGCTTTGAACTCGTGATTCTCCTGTCTCAGCCTCCCTCTTCACCCACTGGGATAACAGGAGTGCATCACCTCCTGCTGCAATTTAGACCATTCTAAGAATAAATTACATTTCCATTTATACAGCCTTCAGATGCTTAATCATATTTCTCTAAAATTAGAAAATTATTTCTAAACTTTATCCATACTACTTAAATAGTGAAATTAGTTATCTTGCTCATTTAATTCATATGTCCAGTCAGATCATTCCAACAACGAGGAACAAGTTATTGCAATTCATGAGCTGCCCTGTTCAATTAAATTAGCTGCTCTACTTTGATCTTTATATTCCCCTATTTTGTAATTTAAATGAGGAATGATTTAAATATTTTTAAAATTTGAAATTCTTGAAATCAAAAGGGAAAAATATTTTTCCCACAGTGTTTCAAGCATCACAAATTATATAAAAGTTAAGTAATTGCTAGTGTTTCATAGGTTAATTGTAATTGTGTAAGACTCATTGATATTCAGTTTCTCTCAGAAGAATAAAGTCAGTCAGTTAATTCCAATAACATTTGAAGCTACTGCTCTCTAAAGAATATGTTTGGGGATGGGGATATAGCTCAGTAGGTAGAGTGCTTGCCTCCCATTCACAAGGCCCTGGGTTTGATCCCCAGTACCACGAAAGAAAAAGAAAAGAATATGCTTGATTCTCTAAAGCTATTCTTTCCCAATCGACTACATTCCAAACTTAGAGATATCCTAGCATACTGAATGAATTTTTTTGAAGTTTCATTATATATGCAAATTTAGGGCTGACTCCAACTGTATTGTACTAATGAGTGAACAGACCTCTTAGTATCTACAGCAAAAAAGTACCTTAAGTGGTACAAAGTTTGAATTATGACAAAACTACATTTCAGTTCACAATGGCCCAGCACAAAAACAAAAAGTTAGATATACTCAGTCCCATGCCTGTAATGGAACTATTTCTATTCTTTTTGTTGAATTTTAATCCCTTCATTTTATATTCATTATTTAACATTTGCTGCTTTTTAATTTTTTTTCAGACCAGTATATTTCTTCCTAAAAATTTCTGCTAACAAACCCATAGCGCTTTACAGAGCTTATATTCCCTGTCCTTTTTTATACCTCTTGTTGCAGGGGTTTTGTGTGTGTGTGTGTGTGTGTGTGTGTGTTGATGGAGATCAAATCCAGGGTCTAAAAATGCTAGGAAAGTTCGGGTGTGGTGGTGCACGACTGTAATCCCAGCAGCTGGGGAGGCTGAGACAGGAAGATTGCAAGTTCAAAGCCAGCCTCAGCAATGGTAAGGTGCTTAGCAATTCAGTGAGACCCTGTCTCAAAATAAAATTCAAAATAGGGCTGTGAGTGTGACTCTGTGGTTGAGTGCCCCTGGGTTCAATCCCTGGTACTAAAAAAACAAAACAAAACAAAACAAAAAACTAGAAAAGTGCTCTGCCACTCAGCTCAAAATTTTATTTTGAGACAGGGTCTCACTAAGTTGCCTCAGCCTCAAGAGTAGCTGGGATTCTAGCTGTGCACCATCACACCTTGCTGTACCTCTCTTACATCATCAAGAAGTTGCCATGGGCTGGGGATGTGGCTCAAGCGGTAGCGCGCTCGACTGGCATGCGTGCGGCCCGGGTTCGATCCTCAGCACCACATACAAATGAAGATGTTGTGTCTGCCAATAACTAAACAATAAATAAATATATATATATATATATATATATATATATATATATATATATATATATATATATATATATATAAAAGAAGTTGCCTTGATCTGTATAGCATATGAAAGGTGTACACCATAGCTCTTACACACAAAAGAACAGTCTAACACCGTCAATGTGAAGCAAACTAAATCAGCAGGGACTCCTTCCTTTTGCCGTCCTACAGATGGAACCAAGGGCCTCTGGCATGCTAGGCAAGTGCTCTACCACTGAGCTACAGCCCAAACCTAGGGATTTCTTTCTTTCTTTTTTTTTTTTTTTTCTGGTAACTGGGCACTTTCTATGGCAAACCAGGCAATTCAATATGATGTCTCATGTTACAGATAGGAAGCTCATGTCAAGCTCCTTCTACAGACTTTATCACTTGTGTCTTTCTTTAAATTCCTGTGTCGATAAGTTCCCAAGAATTACCTGGGGATCTTTCTAAAAGGACACCTTCTAGGAGTCCTCATCAGACTTAGTAAACTCTTTTGAGGTCTCAGAATGGCTGTGTTTGCCCAGGTGCTTTAATGAGAATCCAGAATTGGCAACCTCTACTTCTAAAGGCCAAGCTGCCTGTAAAAGCTGTCAGGCTAATGGACTGAAGCCATGGAGTGACTCAAGTTGCCTCGTATTCATGTACCATATATGGGGATTATTTTAGAGTTTGACTCTTTACTCTGGACGCACCATATCCTATGTTTTTAATTGCAGAAAGGAGGAAATTTCAAGTTATCTAGTAGGTAGAGACTGGGCAAAAAGATTCATATGCCTTTATTCCCTATCAAATGCAATGCTCCTGAATGTGCAAGTATCACTTTCACTGTTTTCAAACTCCTGCATAAAGAGGAGTGACTTCTGGAGTCTGAACCTCAGCCTCAGAGCTGGGTCTGCTTTTTTACCATGGGCTGTGGTAAACAGGTTGCCCCCTAGTCTTACAGTCAAGACTTTATCTAGGATACCTTTCCAGAAAAGGATGTGTGTTTACCTTATAACACTGCTCAGAATAGAAATTATGGACCCATTAAAAGCAAACAGGGGCTGGGGATGTGGCTCAGTGATACAGCACTTGCTTAGTGTGTATGAGGTCCTGAGTTCAATCCTCAGGACCACAAATCAAACAAACAAACAAAAACAAGATTCTGAAACAAAAAAAGACATAACTAAAGTGTTAGTGAATGTTACTCTTTTCTATGCTATGATTGTGTTTCCCCCAAATTTATGCATTTGATCCTTAATTCCTAAAGGTGTTGATGTTGGGAGGTGGGGCCTAGTGGGAAGTGCTTGGATCCTGGGGACTGGCCCTACAGCAGAAGAATTCTTGCTGAAATAGGTTAGCTATTTGAGGGGTTCAGTTCCTTTTTCTTTTGTGCATGCCTGCTTGCTCCTCTGCTTTCAGACATTTGTCAATGTGGCCTGAGGCCCTCACCAGATGCAGTCACCTGATTGTGGACTTCACAGCCACAGTGTGGACCAAAGTAAACTACTTTCTTTTAGAAATTACTCAGTCTCAAGTATTCAGTTATAGAAACAGGAAATGGACTAATATGGTCAGTGTGGCCACTAGAAGTAATGGATTGTCACTTCTGAGATTAGGATATAAAGGGGACTTGGCAGCTCTCTGTCTTGATATATTCACTCGGAGGAAGCAATATCATGAGATTTTCTACCCAGAGGATCACATGTCCAGCAACTAATTTCCTGCCAATAGCCAAATCTAAGAGCTTGAAAGAAGATTCTCCAGCCCCAGTCAAGTCTTTCATGAATGCAGTCCCAGCCCACAGCCAGACTGCAGTCTCCTAGGAGATCCTGAGCCAGAACCACCCACAGCAGCCATATCCAGGTTCCTGAACCTCAGAAAACGGTGAGGTAATACATGTCTTTTGTGTCAGTAAATTTTGGAGTAATTTGATACGCAGCAGTAGCTAAAGTAGAACAGAAGAAATATAACAGCAAATCAAGCCAAATGTATTGATATGGGTACAGTAAATTAACAGAGTGTTTCAATTTACTATTTTAGCTTAAATGGCTGGGAGTCACTAATAGTTTGGCTGAAATTTAAATTCAACAGTAGCCTATACTGAATGAAATTAAAATCAAACTTCCTAGGTATGCCAAATAAGAAGGTACACTGTATTAATGAAGATTCTCCTATATCAGATTTTAGTCAGGCTTATCTGAACCCTTTATCAACTATGCACCATCTTTGAGGGTGCTCTCCAAAAGCTCACTCAAAAATAAGAAACTTGTCAAATTTATCCAGAATCCCTCACTCTCAGTCTCTGATCAGCCCCCATATTTGATCAGATTCCTCATCTCCCATCCTCTCCCAGTGATATCTGATCTCTCTGGCCTGCCTTCAGCAAAAATCCTGTTTATCCCTCTTATCTGATGCTTTCCTTTCTATGTTTTCAGTTACCAGTGGTCAATGTGGCATCGTAACCATCTCACACTACCACAAGAACAGTACAAGAGATATTTTGAGAAAGAGAGAGGTCACATTCACTTTTTTTTTTAGTATTGGGGATTGAACTCAGGGGCACTCGACCACTGAGCCACATCGCCAGCCCTATTTTGTATTTTACTTAGAGACAGGGTCTCACTGAGTTGTTTATTGCCTCACCATTGCTGAGGCTGGCTTTAAACTCATGATCTTCCTGTCTCAGCCTCCCCAGCTGATGGGATTACAGGTGTTCGCCAAGGTACTGGGCCACATTCACATTTTATTATGGTACATTGTTATTATATGTTGCATAGTACATTAATAGTTATTAATTACTTTATTTTATTATTAATTATTGTTAATCTCTTGCTGAACTTAATTTATAAGTGAAGCTTTATCATAGGTTTGTATGTATAGGAAAAAGTTTTATAAAACCTGGTAGGATCCATTTTTAGCATCCATGGGGGGTTTAGAACAGATCCCCAGTGGATAGGAAGAATGCTGTAAATTACTTTAGCAAGATATACCCTGTCCTATTAGTAACCTATTCATCAACCTCTCAACCCTGTTTCTTTCCCCAGTTTTCTTTGTTGTTTTTGGAGTTGAGCCCAATCTCTCTTTCCTACTGCAAAGACTTTTTTTGCAGTAGTTCCACATTTATTTTTATAACATTAAATAAAGTCAGAATCATTTTTCTTTAATAGCTGATAGAGAATAGAATGCTACAGTAGATTTCCTGTTTTTTCCCAATTTGTTTTTTCAATAGTGTGTTACATTTATACATACTATTGGGGCCCATTTTGACATAACTGTACAAGCATGGAATGTAATTTGCTCCAATTCTGTCCCCAGTACTTCTCCTTTCCCTCCCCTCCTCCTTTCCCCTGTTCCCTTTCTTCTACTCTACTTGTCTTTCTTCTATTTATTTGCATTTTTTTATTAGTGCTTTATAGATATCCATAAAGGTGAAATACACTTGGTATATTCATATACATCCATAGCATAATTTGGTTGATTTCATCCCACAATTCTTCCCTTTTCCTGTACCTTCTCCCTTCCTCTTAATCCTTTTCCTCTACTCCATTGGTCTCTCTTCTATTTTCATGGGGTCCCCCTCCTTGTACTGCCCCCTTTTATTTTAGTTTAGCTTCCACATATGAGAGAGAATAGTTGACCCTTGACTTTCTGGGTCTGGCCTATTTCACTTAGAATGATTTTCTCCAGTTCTATCCATTTACCAGAAAATTCCATAATTTCATTCTTCTTTATGACTAATATTCCATTGTGTATACGACTAATATTCCATTGTGTATATTTACCATATTTTTTTAATCCGATCATCTGTTGATGGGCACCTGAGCTGGTTTCATAAGTTGGTTGTTGTGAATTACACTGCTATAAACACTGATGTGTTGGTATCACTAAAGAATGCTAAACTTTGTTGTTGTTTTTTTTTTGGTGTGTGGGGGGGGTAAATACCAAGAAGTGAGATAGCTGGGTCATATGATAACTCCATTTCTAGATTTTGTTTTGTTTTGATTTTCTGTGAGGAGTCTCCATATTGCTTTCCAGAGTGGTTATATTAATTTGCAGTCCCACCAACAATGTACGAGAGTTCCTTTCCCCCAACATCCTTGCCAGCATTTATTATTATTTGTATTCTTTATAATTGCCATTCTGACTGAAGTGAGATCAAATCTCAATGTAGTTTTTTTTTTTTTTTTTTTGGTACCAGGGATTGAATTCAGGGGCACTCAACCACTGAGCCACATCTCCAGTCCTATTTTGTATTTTATTTAGCAACAGGGTTTCACTGAGTTGTATAGTACCTCATCATTGCTGAGGCTGGCTTTGACTCACAATCCTCCTGGCTCAGCCTCCTGAGCTGCTGGAATTACAGGCCTGTGCCACCATGCCCAGCTTCAAAGCAGTTTTGATTTGCATTTCCCTGATTGCTAGAGATGTTGAAGATTTTTTCATGCGTTTGTCGGTCATTTGTATTTTTTTGAGAAGTGTCTGGTTAGTTCTTTCACCCATTTTTTAATTGGGTTATTTGTTTTTGGGGGGTATTAAGTTTTTTGAGTTCTTTATAGATTCTGAATATTAATTGGAGGAACAGCTAGCAAAGATCATCTCTCATTCTGTAGGCTCTCTCTTCTTGCTCGTTTCCTTTGTGTACAGACCTTTTTAATTTGATATTGTCCCACTTATTGGTTCTTGGTTTTATTTCTGTGCTTTTTGGAGTCATGTTAAGGAAGTTGATTCCTGTGCCAATACATTATAGTGTTGGGCCTACATTTTCCTCTAGCAGTTGCAGAGTTTCTTTCTGATCTTTGATCCACTTTGAGTTGACATTTGTGCAGAGTGAGAGATAGTAATTTAGTTTCATTCTTCTAACATGGATATTCAGGGTTATTTATTTATTTATTTGTTTAGCATAATTTGTTTAAAAAAAGGCTTAAATTTTCCATTTTAAGATGTACTTGCAGGGGCTGGAGATATAGCTCAGATGGTAGAGTGCTTGCCTTGCATGCATAAGGCCCTGGGTTCAATCCCCAGCACCACACACACAAAAAAGTAAAAATTATGGGCTGGAGTTGTGGCTCAGTGGTAGAGTGCTTGCCTAGCATGCATGAAGCACTGAGTTTGATCCTCAGCACCACAAAAGATGTACTTTTGCATACTGCTGCATCCCTATAATCCCAGTGACTTGGGAGGCTGAATTAGGAAGATTCCAAGTTTGAAATCAACCTCAACAACTTAGCAAGACCCTGTCTCAATAAAATAAAAAGGATTGGGGATATGGGTTAATGGTAAAGCAACCGTGGGTTCAATCCCCAGTACAGTACAATGCCCACTCCCAACTATTTTCCTTAAAAGAATCTAGAGGACAATTCTTTATCAGGGATGTTAAAAATAGATTTATAGGAGAAGTCCAGCATTCCTAAAGAGATAGATGTTTAAGCCATTTTCTGTAGGCCAAGAATGATATTCGGAATCCCTGTTGTCGAATTGGAGCCCTCTAAATTCAATGGGATCCTGGGGTGAATGGTTCAAGTAGTATCACATAATCAGAGGAGACCAGGCAGCCATGGTTACTGTAATGGGCAACAGAAATAATAATCATAATGATTTGATCTGCACAGATTTTTGGCATTGGCTCATTGATTATGGTGCCCTGAGAGCTAAAATAGATGAACAGCCTACTAAATTTAGTTTTTCTATATAAGTGAAAAGACTTCAGACCTGGTGAACAGAAGTCTGGAGAACAGAAGTCAGAATCTCCACAACGGAGATTCCAATAAAGTGGGCATTGTACTGTACTGGGGATTGAACCCAGGGTTGCTTTACCACTAAGCCATATCTCCAATCCTTTTCATTTTATTGATCCCTAAAGCAATTTCTATTCCTCTCTCTGGTCAGAGATCTAGAGCCCTTTGAATGTAAAGGAGGCTAACCCCTTGTCTTAGTTTGAACTTATACCATAACAAAATTTCACAGACTGGGTAATTCTAAATAATGGAAATGTGTTTCTCATAGTTCTTGAGGCTGGGAAATCAGCAGATTTGATGTTTGGTAAAAGGCTTGTTCTCTTGCTGGGCACAGTGGTGCACACCTGTAATTCCAGCAGTTCTGGAGGCTGAGACAGGAGGATTTCGAGTTTAAAGCCTGCCTCAGCAACAGGGAGGTACTAAGCAACTCATTGAAACACTGACTCTGAATAAAATAGGGCTGGGGATGTGGCTCAGTGGTTGAGTGCCTCTGAGTTCAATCCCCAGTGCCCGTCACCAAAAGTAGGCTTGCTGTCTGCTTTCAAGGTGGTGGCCTCTGGTTTAATCTTCACATAGCAAAAGAGATGGAAAGGCAGAGGGGACAAACTGGCTCCCCCAAACCCTTTTATAAGTGCACTAATCCCATCCATGAGGACTTAATTGTCTCTTAAAGTACCTGACCCTAATTCCATCATCTTGAGAGTAAATTCTAATGTGAATTTTGGAGGAGTATATATATTCAATCTAGGCATGGTGGTGCACCCCTGTAATCCCAGTAGATTGGGAGGCTCAGGCAGGAAGATTGTGAATTCAAAGCCAGCCTCAGCAATTTAGCAAGGCCCTAAATAACTTGGTGAGACCCTTTCTCTAAATAAAATATAAAATGGCTGGGGATGTGGCTCAGTGGTTAAGTGCCCCTGAGTAAAACAAAACAAACTGTGCTATTCGATCAGAATTTTATATTGTTGAGCTGGGGCTGTAGCTGAGTTGGTGGAGTGCTTGCCTAGCATGTGTGAGATACTGGGTTTGATCCTCAACACCGCATATAAATAAAATAAAATAAAGGTATTGTGTCCATCTACTATAAAAAATATTTAAAAAAATTTTATATTGTAAAGTTTCCTCCTAATCTTCCCCAAAGTGGCCTACATTCATTCACTAGTTTGACTGTAGAATAAATAAGGAGAAAAAGATAAACTTTTTAGATATTTCTGAATGCTGGCTGTGAATTGACCTTAATTCCTGGAGATCCCAAAGGCTGCTATAGGCCATCAATCTAAACAGAGATTTATGGAGGTCAAGTAATCAGTGGAGTGTAGCTCAAATCTGGTCCAGTGGGTTTCTAAACTTACCTTACGGTACTCCCTGAGTTCTGAAATGCACAGTTGGAATATATACATTCAAAAATTTGCAGATGGGGCTGGGGTTGTAGCTCAGTGGTAGAGCATGTATGAGGCACTGAGTTCAATTCTCAGCACCACATATAAATAAATAAAAATAAAGTTCTATCAACAACTTAAAAATATATTTTTAAAAAATTGTGGCAGAGTACCTATATTGGTTTCCTGGTCTGTGGAATGAGGGCTATTATGATACAAAATGCCAAGAGGAAAACAAGTTACCTACCAAAATATTAAACCAAATCAATGCCACATTCCTGCAGAGATTACAGAGATTAATGCCACTATCAACTTACAAGATTCAGGAATGATGATTCCTACCACATCCCCATTCAATTGGCCTGTTTAACCTGTGTAGAAGACAGATAACATACTGGAGAATAACAGGGGATTATCATACCTGTAATCATGTATGATTGCAGCTGCTGTTTCAGGTGTACTCTTGGTGCTAGAGAAAATCAATATATTCCCTGGCACCTAGTAAGTAGCTATTGCGCCGGTGAATGCTTTTTTTTTTTTTGGTACTCATTAGTAAGGAAGAGTATACTGTCACCTAGTAGAGCAGTCATACATCTTCACTGTCTCCCCTCAGAGCTGTATTAACTCTCCAGCACTGTATCATAATCCTCAAGAAATTTGTCCATGGGGCTATGGTGGTAGCTCAATGGTAGAGTGCTTGCCTAGCATATGTGAGGCACTGGGTTCGATCCTCAGCACCATATAAAAAAATAAAGATATTATTTAAAAAACAAAAAAAGAAATTTGTTCATCCCTCTGTGACTATTTCAGTGGTATGGGGCATGTCAATTTACCCCTTTCAAAGGAAAGGTCAAGTCCTTCTATTCCTAAGATAGTGACACAATGCTTATTTGATATGAATACGACTGTGCATCTAGTAACCTTTTTTTCTTTTCTTTACTTCTTGCATTTGAACATAAAATGTGTTACTAGAATTCAATCTGATTACCTTGGCATTTATGTTACAGGTTATAAAAGGAGCAGTGTGATTTGGCTGGACTGAACATCACCTAAAGATGGATTTTGTATTTTTTCAGGGTCAGGGAGAGGGTTAGCCTGCTTACTATTGTACAGGGACAGCTGCATTATGTTAGGTGGAAATCTGACTTTACTATTTAGTCTTTATTTAGAAATTAAATATGACTTAAAGAGGTGTGATGCCAGTTTAACAAGAGATGAACTATTGTGCTTGTCTACTGTGCCAATTTAGCTAAGCTGGAGCTCTATTTCCCAGATTTTTTTTTTTTTAGTACTATGCTTGAATCCAGGAATGTTCTACCACTGAGCTACAACCTAGCCCTTTTCAGTTTTTTATTTTAAGACAGGGTCTCTCTAAGTTGTCTTGAACTAGTAATCCTTTTGCCTCAGCCCAGGGGATTACAGGCCTGTGCCACTGTGCCCTACCCTGTATAGTTTTGAGCTGGAGTTAACTACAAGAGAAGTTTGTGTAGCACTGGGAAAGCAGAGGTGAGAAAGCAGCTTTTACACTCTGAAGGTCACCTTGTTGACACAGGGAAGGAGCTGGGCTGGCAGTTCCTTCAGCTATCATTGGCTCTCCATTAACTTCCCTGACTCCTGGGCCAGGTGTACCTGCAGACCACGGTGAAGGGCACCCACTACTCCAGCAGAAACATTTGCAGAAAACTTTAACAGTATTGTCTGCTGCTAGTGAAGGGGACTAGGAGTAAAAGTAATTACTATAGGGCTGGGGTTGTGGCTCAGTGGTAGAGTGCTTGCTGAACATAGGTGGACACACAATATCTTTATTTCATGTAAAAATGAAATAAAGATATTGTGTGTCCACCTACAACTAAAAAACAAGTATATATTTTTTTAAAAGGTAATTACTAGGCTGCAGTTGTGGTTCAGTAGCAGAGTGCTTGCCTAACATGTGTGAGGCACTGGGTTCGTTCCTCAGCACCACATAAAAAGAAATAAATAAAATAAATGGAAAAAAAAAAGGTAATTACTATATACTGGGAATCACTTAAATGTCAATCTCTAGTAATGTCTTCTGTCTACATAAGATCAAATTCCTCATTCCTGGTGTGTGGGGCCCTGGAGAAGTGGGTGTTTGTGCACTTTTCCACCTTTGTCTGCCACTATTTCCCTTCCTGCACCTTCTACTCCTGAATTCTTCCTGGGCCTTTTGCTATGCAGGAAGGGCAGTGTTGGGGTGGGGCATGGAGGATGGGAAGGGGCGGGACAGGGTTGCTAGAATGGGATGATGCTGGTGATAACTATAAATTAGCATGCCTGTAAATTAGAACCATATTCTTGGCAAACCCACCTTCATCCTACACATACTTCCTAAATGTCCCAATCCTACATGTGTGACAGAACTCAGGTCAGGTTTCTGCCAAGTCTTTGGATGGACTGAGATCACACACTACTTAGTGGTAAAGCCAAGTTGAAAAGCAGTCCACCCTACTTGAGGAAATGGGCTCTTCTGAGAGGCTTTTTGATAAAGAAGTAATTGAAAATTTAATCTGTGCCTCCTTTTGAGGGGGGTTTACTCGGGTTTGAATCCAGGGGTGCTTTCCCCATGAGCTACATTTCTAGTCCTTTTTATTTTGAGGCATGGTCTTGCTAAGTTGCAGAGCCTAGCCTCATACTTGGCATCCTCCTGCCTCCGCCTTCCAAATCACTGGAATTATAGGTGTGTGGCATTGCAGCCAGCTTGTGACTCTTTAAGTATATTGTCTTTCTCATTCTTATAACTTTATAAATTGCATTGGGCCTTACTTAGGATTCTGCCTATTTGTACCCCCAGTTATAATTTTAGGTGGCAGTCTCCCTTCTTGAAGCAGGTGAAATTAGAGAGTTTTAAAATCTTGCCTAATTTTTTTTTTCAGTGCTGGGGATTGAACCCAGGGACTTGCTCAGGTACGGCAAGCACTCTACTATCTGAGCTATACCCCCAGTCCATGCCAGAAATTTTGTATAACTTGAACCTACTGCCTTCTGCATCACTGAGCTATATCCCCAACCCAGCTAAGATTTTATAGAGCATGTTTTGTAGATTGTTAGATATCATCTCACTGATTCTCATAATCTTCAATATGTGTTATTTCCATCCAGAAACAGAAAATTTACAAGGCCTAATACAAAATGAAAAATTCAGAGTTCTTTTTTTGGGGGGGCAGGGGCAGGGGTGGTAACCAGGGATTGAACTCAGGGGTACTTGGCCACTGAATCACATCCCCAGCCCTATTTTGTATTTTTTTTAAAAATATATATATTTTTAAATTGTAGATAGAACAATAACTTCATTTTATTTTTATGTGGTGCTGAGGACTGAACTCAGTGCCTCATGCTAGATGAGGATGCTACCACTGAGCCACAACCCCAGCCCCCGCTATTTTGTATTTTATTTAGGGACAGGTTCTCACCAAGTTGCTTAGTGCCTCACTTTTGCTGAGTCTGGCTTTGAACTCATGATCCTCTTTTCTCAGGCTCCCTAGACACTGGGATTACAGGCATGTGCTACTGCACCCAGTTCAGACTTCTTTGTTCATAAATTTATTAAAACTTATTTATTTATTTGGTACTGGGGATTGAACCCAGGGCCTTGTGCATGCAAGGCAAACATTCTACCAACTGAGCTATATCCCCAGCCCAAAAAGTTTTTAAATGGCATCTTGAACCAAGCATCAGAGCCTGTGTAATTGCACAGGTAATGAGCCAATGAGACCAGCTCTGCCCCTCTCTTACATTTAAGAAACAGGTTTAGTAAAGATGAAGTAAATTCCCAATATAACTGCATCAGAGCTAAGAAAATGTTAAGGGCAAGATTTCTTTTTTTTTTTTTTTTAAACATATTTATTTATTTAGTTAGTTATTGACAGACACAACATCTTTGTTGGTATGTGGTGCTGAGGATGGAACCCGGGCCACACGCATGCCAAAAGAGCGTGCTACCGCTTGAGCCACATCCCCAGCCCCTAAGGGCAAGATTTCTAACAGGTGTTGCTGTAGAATAAAAACTTTGCTTTAAAGGAAATAAGAAAATAGTTTATCTGAGTCAAATATGAGTGACATGGCCTGTGAACACAAATTTATGTTACCCTGAGCAACATATTCAGGGTAACTGAAATTGTAGCAGAAGTGGTTACATGAAGTTTGATAGTCACAGACAACAAGAAAGTCATAAATGAACACGTTTACCAATTATATTGGCTGCATACAACAAAGAGAAAAGTGAGAATCTCTTCTATTAGTTTTAGATGTTATCTTTTAGCATTCTTAGCTAGATGTAATCTTTTATTTTTTTAAGGGCTAGGGACTAAACCCAGGGCCTTGTGCATGTGAGGCAAGCACTCTTACCAACTGAGCTATATCCCCAGCCCTATCTCTTGTTATTCTTAGCTCCAGAGTTGGTGGAACCTAGGAAGCTAAAGACACTTAGGTTTAACAATACTGGAATGTAGTCACTGGGGAGGCTGGCAGACCAGATACAGTGGTTGGTAGTAAATAGGTAGTATAAGAGACTAAAAACAGCCAAAGTCAATTTGGGATCTGAATCTGTAACATTCTTCCTCTCCACACTGAGATGTTATAGTCATTCAAAAACAGTTCGCAGGATTTTTAACACAGATTGGCCTCTTTAGAGAATAGATTTAGCCCCTACTAAACTCTCAACTAAACTAGGTTCCTCCTTACTGAACTGAGTCTAATGAAGATTTTATAAATGTATTTTACACACACACACACAAATCAGCTGTCACTTTCACTCTAGCACAGTTCTGTTCTCCCATGTGTTAAGCATTTATTGGGTATTTTAATATGCTTTGTAGACTCCTGTGATAAAGCAACAAGCTATCTTTGTCTCTTTTTAGAGTTCCTGCTGCACATTTCCTTTCAAACTATTCTCCCTTAGTCTAATGAAATATGAGGCAGGCCTATGTTTAATATCAGTGAATTAAACTTTAAAAAAGGAAATACCAGAATGGCAGAAGTTGTAATGTCCCAACTGCAACACCTAAATAATATACAGTCAAGCATTTATTCTATTTTATTTTATTTTAGGTGATCACCATATAATGGAAACCAAACGTAAAGAACCGAACTCCTGGAGTCAAGGAGAGACACCTGAAGGTGAAGGGACAAAGAGTAGATCACGAGTCCTAGTTAAGCACAACTCAAAAACCCAGCCCGGAATGCGCGCCTGCGCAGTACGAATCCTCCTGCGCACAAGCTGGGCCGGAAGGGCTGAGGCGGGCGGGGGCGGGGATAGAGTTGCTAGGAGAACGCGATGACGCTATGGGCCCCCGTGCTCTTTTCTACCAATAGGCGACGCGTGCCGCAGTGACGCGCTGAGTGCGTCATGCTGACGACGCGCGAAGGGCACGGATCTGAGGACCCGGAGGACATTCGGCCTCTATGAGCCGCAGCCTTTCCGAGGGAGCGGTCTGGTGTTCGCCATCTTAAGGAGTGAGTGTGGTTCGGCCTTCCCCGCGGTGGGTGTTGGGAGCGGAGCCTGGAGCCCCTGTGGGGCAGCTGCTTGGCAGTAGGCCCGGTTGGGCACGGCCTCTTAGGGGAGGCGCCGTGACCTCCTCAAGGGCGCGGAGGCGGGAAGGAAGAAGGCCCCTCTTTGGGTCCCAATGACATTGACGGGCCCCTTGCCTTTCCTTTAACCGCCGCTTCCTCCTCTTTTAGGAAGATGTACTCGTCCGTGGTGCACCTGGCGCGGGCGAACCCCTTCAACGCGCCACACCTGCAGCTGGTGCACGATGGCCTCTCGGGGCCCAGCAGCAGCCCCACCGGGCCCCCAGGTCCTCCCCGACGTTCCCGCAACCTGGCAGCCGCCGCTGTGGAAGGTGAGATCAGACAGCCCCGATGCAGTTGTCAAGGCCACTGTTGCCCCGCTCTGCCTTTGAAGCCTGGGCCTGGCTGGAGGACAGGGAAGGCGCCAGCCCGTTGCACCGCAGTGTATGGCACCACAGTTGCTTGCCCTGGGATGTTACCCTTTTGCCCCGTAGGCTGGTGTCGGATCCTTGGCCCTCCCTCAAGGGCGTGGAAGGGCCTAGGCCCAGCGTCCCTCCGTGACCTCTCTGTCCCCAAGGGAATAGAGGCAGACAAGGCTTCAATAGCATCTTTTCTTCTTTGAGTCTGCCTGGTCAGCAGACTTTGGGTAAAGTCTCCTTCCTAATCGCTGCCCACCTATTGTTCTAACTGTATCACCTGTTCTTTAATTTGCCTTTAATTTTCTTAAAAATATTCTTCCCTAACTCATATTTCCCAAGCTTTAGTTAATGCAAGGTAAATGATCTTTTTTTGTTTTAATGCTACTGGTGGATAAGGTGACTTATGACCCCAGGTAGACAGAGGAGATAATTGGTGGGCATCCCTTTGGGCTTATCTCTTGGGATTCAGGGTGGTTGGGCCCAGCTCTAATTTAATTGTGTGTGTTTTAAATCCCAGTGGAGCGTATATACAGAGAAAACCTGAAAACGGAATTGTAGGAGTCCTGAGAATGTTACCTCCATTGTGCCTGTAAAATGGAAAGTTGTTTTTTACCCCCAGTGATTCATGTGCTTCTGTTGTGTCTTTAGTGTGGATTAAAAGTCCTTACACTCTCATTCTCTTTCAATGTAATAAGTTAAAGCTAACATTTGTATATGACATGTATTTGTAGGAATTGTGTATGCTTATATTGTAGGAGTTCATTAAGGAGGGGTTAGTAATTGATAGTTGCTGGGGTAAACTTTTGAAATTTTCGCAAGCTTGTTACATGTCAGGTGCTCTTTCTGAGTTCCGTTTGTATTCTGAAGCTGCTATTTGATGTTTATTTTAATTGAGGGATCCATTAATGTAGAGGATTTTTAAAAATTAATATGGCAAAATAAGAGACAACTAGTATCTCAGACACAAAATCCTAATAATTTTTAAATGATCTGATTTTGACAGTGGATTTCTTGTAATTTGCAATAGACGGAAAGCCACTTAATTTTAAATGTTGGCCAAAACTGTTTAGTACTATTTCACAGGGAAGCAGTTTTCTTTCATCACCATGGCCTTTATCATCTCTAAAGAAGTTCTTACTTTTTTTTTTTTCCCCCCAATCAGAACAGTATAGCTGTGACTATGGATCTGGCAGATTCTTTATCCTTTGTGGACTTGGAGGAATTATTAGTTGTGGCACAACACATACAGCATTGGTTCCTCTAGATCTGGTTAAATGCAGAATGCAGGTTTGTCTTGCATGCTGGACTAAAATATTGTTGAAGCATGGCTGTTGTAAGATGTAGATATCTACTAACAGGCTGTGTGGAAACCTAACTGTCCAGGAGGTAAGTTGATGACCAGTAACAAAAGAGTTTTTTTATTAAAATGCATGGTGTGTCTTATCTTATTACAGAGTACAGTTGTGAATATGGCTCCATGAAGTTTTATGCACTGTGTGGCTTTGGTGGGGTCTTAAGTTGTGGGCTGACACACACTGCTGTCGTTCCCCTGGATTTAGTGAAATGTCGTATGCAGGTTTGTATTGAGATGATGACATTCAGCATATCTTTTCTATGTGATTTAATTCTAAGTAATCTTCAAGGGTTTCCCAAATGAAAAGAATTTGAAGGTATTACAACTTGCTAGAAGCTTCAGTAGGAAACCAAACCCTATTTTTTTTTTTTAAAAAAAAACTATGTGGTGTTTATATTTTTAGTGTTTTAAATCCATGGAATGCCTCTTTCTAGAAAGCATGGGTAGATTATTCACTCTCCGAGATAAATGACTCTTTGCTACTGGTTTTCAGTTCTGACTAGAGTAGCCTTTCAAGGCCTCCTGGTTCTTTATGCCCCAAATAATCACCCTTCAAGCAGTTATATTAATGCAGGTAATCAGTCTTTGTATGCTAATGTGAAGTGACTTTTAAGTCCCTAAATATTGATAAGACCAAGGCATAGAGTTCATGTGAGTTTTTTTTTTTTTTAACATTTTTTTAGTTGTAGATGAACACAATATCCTTATTTATTTTTATATGGTGCTGAAGTTCAAAGCCAGTGCCTCACATGTGCTAGGTAAGCGCTCTACCACTGAGCCACAACCCCAGCCCCTAATTTTTAAAAAATGATCTTGATTATCTTAGTATGAAAAGTTTGTGGGCTTAGTTATTTGTATATCTATTTGTTTTCTTAAGATTTGAATATATTTTAATTAAGATTATTGAAACAAAAATAATCAAACATCAAAAATGTATTTGTCCCAAACAGGATTAGAAGTCTACTTACCTAAAAGAGAAAGGAGGTGAAATATTAGGAAGGAGAGAGAGGAAGGTGATGTAAACCAGCCCTTGTAGTACTGGCAGAAATAGTGAGATAAGCTTTTTCCCGTTTGTTAACAGAATGGATATGAAATGTGCCTTTGCTAAAACTTATTGAATGTCTCTGGAAGTGAATTTAATTTTTTAAGTCAAAGAGGTTCTTATTGCATTGATGTATCTTCTAAAATCGTTTATTGTCTAATTCATAATACTTTATAATCTGCTTAGAGGACTTAGCATATCAGGAATACAGACTTACCTATTATTAAGACAGTAGCTTCAAAACTAGTTTTTTAAAAATAATGGGAATTATGCCAGGAATGGTGGCATATGCCTGTAATCCCAGTAGCTTGGGAGACTGAAGCAGGAGGATTGAGAGTTCAAAGCCAGCCTCAGCAAAAGTGAGGCGCTAAGAAACTCAGTGAGACCCTGTCTCTAAATAAAATATAAAATAAGGCTGGGGATGTGACTCAGTGGTTGAATGCCCCTGAGTTCAATCCCCAGTACCAAAAGAAAAAGAAAAAAGTAATAATGGGAATTAGATGGTAAGAAACCATCAGTTTTTTTTTGTTGTTGTTGGAATTTTACCCTCTTAACTATCCCTCCAAGATTTATGACTCAGCTTAATGTATAAAAAGTTTCCATTTATAAAAGACATAGATATTAACCTGATAGTGTGTTAGAACTCTTATTTCCCTTGTGTAGTTACTGAAATTTTATTTTAGAACCAAAAGGGAAAAAACTATATGAGAAGTGTTAAATCTTTGTTGCATTTAATTTTTTTTTCCTTCTTTTACATAAAGGTGGACCCCCAGAAGTACAAAGGCATATTTAATGGATTCTCAGTTACACTTAAGGAAGATGGTGTTCGTGGTTTGGCTAAAGGATGGGCTCCAACTTTCATTGGCTACTCTATGCAAGGGCTTTGCAAGTTTGGCTTTTATGAAGTCTTCAAAGTCTTGTATAGCAACATGCTTGGTGAGGTATGTGATTTAACTTTTAAACTGAAAGTCTTAAATAATTTCTTAGCTTTTGGTTGACTCAACTTATTTTACAACTGAAGAAATGGTCCTCCAAAGAGTAAGCAATCTATTTCAAGTCATAGGCTGTTTTAGCAGAGACAGGATGAGAAACAAAAGCATTTCATAAAATTTCAGTGCTCTTTTCCTTTTGTAGTGTTGCTTTCTAAATAATTTGGATTGAGGTTCACTTTTTTTAAAAAGGAGGATTCTGGGATTCCTTTGTGTAGGGCTAACTATACCTTGCAACCAGATATTCAAAAAATGTTCACATTTGGTTCATGAAGTTACAACTTATGAGATACAACATATATTAAGTCTCATATTGTGTGTTATCTAGGGACTGACTGTGTGATAAATACAAAGGTCTGAAATTATCACTTAAATTGAAAATAGCCAATGCTCCAGCAATTTACATGCCTCCTTATGTTTTGTTTTTTAGGAGAATGCCTATCTCTGGCGCACATCACTGTATTTGGCTGCTTCTGCCAGTGCTGAATTCTTTGCTGACATTGCCCTGGCTCCTATGGAAGCTACTAAAGTTCGGATTCAAACCCAACCAGGTTATGCCAACACTTTGAGGGATGCAGCTCCCAAAATGTATAAGGAAGAAGGCTTAAAAGCGTAAGTAAACACTTGGCTAAAATTACTTTCATTGCTTAGCATTAAGCCCAGCAGACTTACTGTCTCTATTATGTTATTTAATGTTATCTTTTTTTAAAATATTTAATTTTTTTTTAGTTGTAGTTGGACCAATACCTATATTTTCACTTATTTATTTTTATGTGGTGCTGAGGATCGAACCCAGCATCCCACACATGTGAGATGAGCGCTCTACTGCTGAGCCACAACACCAGTCCTTAATGTCTTCTTTACCCATGTCTAGAACCTAAATTCTAGGGGCAAAAGTTCTGTTAGTACATGGTTTGAGCCCTGAATTAAGCCCAGACATTTACTGTTTGGCCCAAATATTTACTATTTGCTTTTGAGAGAACTTGTTAGATCTCATGTGATCCATTCATAGTTAAGAATTTGCCTGTAGTCAGGCCACAACATGCTTCCTTAGATCCACCTTTGTGGATGAGTCTTGAGCTGAGTTCTACTTGTAAACTTTTGTTTCTTGTAGTTTCCAGTCAAAGAACATCCGGCAACTTTTTTGGTTGTATAGTCAAAGGTGCTTGAGTCATTGGCATGTGAAATCAATATACCTGCATGCTAGTCTAAGGTTCTGATAGAAATGGCATGCAGTTATGCTGTCATTTTTTACTATCAGGACTCGATTGGTATGCGGACACTTAAGTTAATGATGAAAATATCAGCTAGATTAACATATGCAAATGTATAAATAAGTCTCCTAATTTCCTAGATTCTACAAAGGAGTTGCTCCTCTCTGGATGAGACAGATACCATACACCATGATGAAGTTTGCCTGCTTTGAACGTACTGTTGAAGCATTGTACAAGTTTGTGGTTCCTAAGCCCCGAAGTGAATGTACAAAGGCAGAACAGCTGGTTGTAACGTTTGTGGCAGGTTACATAGGTACGAGTTATTTGGAACACATTTTTCTGTGAAATTAGGGGCTAATAATTGTTTTCATTATTGACCTCTTTTGTGGGGAAAAAGTATTCCAAAGGTTACAAAGCGGCTTTATCTTCCCATAATGTTTGTTTTTTTTTTTTTTTTTTTGATACACGGTTGAAATCAGGGGCACTTAATCACTGAGGCACATCCCCAGCCCTTTTTTAGAGATAGGGTCTCACTGAGTTGCTTAGGACCTCCTCAAGTTCCTGAGGCTGGCTTTGTAATCATGATCCTCTTGCTTCAGCCTCTAGAGCCACTGGGATTACAGGCATGCACCATTGTGCCCATTTTCCCATAACATTTTATATGTCCTTTTGGATTCATAAGTATTTTCTAACTAATCTAAAAGGATTGTTTTATGGTTAGGCTTGGGAATATATGTATTGATCTGCACCATTTTACAAAAAATTTATCAAAAACTGTTTTTTGGGTACCTGGGATTGAACCCAGGTACTCAAAAGGGGCGCTTTACCACTGGGTCACATTCCATCCGTTTTCACTTTTTATTTTGAGATATGGGATCTTGATAAGTTGCCATGATTACAACAGATTTTTTTTTTTTTTTTTAAAGAGAGAGAATTTTATTTATTTATTTATTTTTTATTGGTTGTTCAAAACATTACAAAGCTCATGACATATCATCTTTCATACATTTGACTCAATTGGGTTATGAACTCCCACTTTTACCCCAAATACAAATTGCAGAATCACATCGGTTACACACTCACATTTTTACATAATGGCATATTAGTGACTGTTGTATTCTGCTACCTTTCCTATCCCCTACTATCCCCCCTCCCCTCCCCTCCCATCTTCCCTCTCTACCTCATCTGCTGTTGTTCAATTCTCTCTCTCTCGAGAGAGAATTTTAATATTTATTTTTTAGTTATCGGCGGACACAACATCTTTGTTTGTATGTGGTGCTGAGGATCGAACCCGGGCTGCACGCATGCCAGGCGAGCGCGCTACCGCTTGAGCCACATCCCCAGCGACAACAGATTTTTTTTTTTAAGATATTTATTTTTTAGTTGTAGTTGGACACAATACCTTTATTTCACTTATTTTTATGTGGTGCTGAAGATCGAACCCAGGGTCTCACACATGCGAGGCGAGCGCTCTACCGCTGAGCCACAACTCCAGCCCACAACAAATTTTTAATAAAGAGAAGTATTGACTAAAATCTGAATAATAAAAACTGAAAGAATTGTTCAGTTTTATATAGAATAGACTGCTTTATAATCTACCAGTCTCACCTGAATTCTTTATCTCTTTCTCCTTTTTTTTTTTTTTTAAATAATGAGGTCTTACTATGTTGCCAACGTCTTGAACTCCTAGGCTAAAGAGAACCTCCTTCCTCAACCTCCCGAGTAGTGGGCCTATAGGCCTATGCCACCATGTCCAGCTAAAATCTGGTTTTCTCAATAAAATTATAAGTTTATTCTCAGAGGCATGGAAAAGGGAGGCTGACTATGATTTGAATTTTTTTTAACTGATTCATATTGAATCATTTATCTTAACTTTTTTTTCAGCTGGAGTCTTTTGTGCAATTGTTTCTCACCCTGCTGATTCTGTAGTGTCTGTGCTGAATAAAGAGAAAGGTAGCAGTGCTTCTCAAGTCCTTCAGAGACTTGGATTTAAAGGTAAGGTGAATTTTTTTCCTCCTGATTAGAGAAAGAACAACACTTGGGTATATTGCATTTTTTTTCATTCATATTTCCTGTTTGAACCAGGTGTGTGGAAGGGACTCTTTGCCCGTATCATCATGATTGGTACTCTTACTGCACTACAGTGGTTCATCTATGACTCTGTGAAGGTCTACTTCAGGCTCCCTCGCCCTCCTCCACCTGAGATGCCAGAGTCTCTGAAGAAGAAGCTTGGGTTAACTCAGTAAATAGAATCAAAGTAAATGGACTGAATCTGCTTGTTGATCAGTGTTGAAGAAAGTGCAAAAGGAACTTTTATATATTTGACAGTGTAGGAAATTCCTGATATATAATCACTGTAGGACCCTTGCATAAGGCAAGAGTTTCAAACTTAACTGCTGAAATAAACCCATCTGTTCGTGATTTATCTGTTGAGAGTTTTTTTTGTTGTTGTGTTGTACTAAGGAGTGAATCCAGGAGTGTGCTGCCTCTCAGCTACTACCCCTGGCCCTTTTTAATTTTACTTTGAGACAGGGTCTTGCTAAATTGTCTGGTCTGGCTTTGAACTTGCAATCTTTTGCTTCTGCTTCGGCCTCTGAATTTGCTGGGATTATAGGCATGTGCTACTGTGCCCAACATGTTAATAATTATTTTAAAACTATAGTGTTTTTAAAGATTTAACCCTGAAATAGTTGGAAAGAATTAAGTATGAATTAAGACCGCCTGGGGGAAAAAAGCAAACTAATTATTGGTGGTTGACTAGTCTGTATTTATAAAGTGTCGCGTCTCAGTTTTTAATTTTTTTTTTTTGTAGTTGTAGATGGGGACAGCATGCCTTCATTTTATTTGCTTATTTTTTTTATGTGGTGCTGAGGATTGAACCCAGTGTCTCACACATACTAGGCAAATGCTCTGCCACTGAGTCACAACCTCAGCCCATGTCTCCAGTTTTCTCATTCAAAAAGTTCCATTTTAAGAGACATTCTAAATCTTCAAAAATGTGATTTAGTAGTTAGATATGGCTATTCATTTTTGGTTTTATTTTGACTAACTAATTTCAGCATGAAATCAAATTTTCACAGCCTGTACTATTTAAAAAATTTTTTTTTAGTTGTTATGAATCTTCTTTAATTATTTATTTATATGCAATGCTGAGACTCGAACCCAGGGCCTCACACATGTGAGGCAGACCCCCTACCACTGAGCCACAACCCAGGCCAGCCTGGAGTTTTGAATTTGGGGGCACTCAACCACTGAGCCCAAATTTGTATTTTATTTAGAGACGTGGTCTCACTGAGTTGCTTAGACCCTCGCTAATGCTGAGGCTGGCTTTGAACTCATGATTCTCCTGTCTCAGCCTCCTGAGCTGCTGGGATTACAGGTGTGTGCCACCATACCTAGCAGTCTATACTACTTTTTTTTTAATCTTTTAATTTTTTTTTTTGTAGATGTTGATGGACCTTTATTTTTTTTCTTTCTTTATTTATATGTGGTATTAAGAATTGAACCTAGTACCTCACATGTTAGGCAAGTGCTCTACCACTGAGTCACAGACCCAGCCCCAACCTGTACTATTTTTAATGCTAATATATTTGTTGATCCTTTTTTAGTAAAAGAAGGTAATCCAAATTAGGCTAATTCCCAGAATGATAGTAAAGGACCAAAACAATTGATATTTGATAACCTAATTCTCTTCACACAAATCTGAGTTTATAAATTACAGGAAATTTAATTTTGGTTTTGGTTTTCAAAAAAAGTTGCTGCTTGAAAACCGAACTAGGTGAATGCATTTTACCTTGAGGTTGTTAGGTATAGTATCTGGGTAGTTTTAAACAAGCTCTAATACAGATGGTGACTTCAGATAAGAAATTTCTAAGTTTTCAAGTGAGAAAAAGAAATGTTCTTCCATATCCTAAGGTTAGTGAACTAAATTTAGAAGCCAGATACATCTAGTTGCATGTTAACTTTATATCATGACCTTATCTCATCGATGCAACAGAGAGAAAAGGAAGAATTGCAGGTGCAAAATTGGACCAAAGTATTAAAAGGTAGAGTAAGGGGTCTTATTAGCCCAACCATGTGGTGGCTATGGTACTTTACAGTATTAACAGTGTGTTAGTTATTGTTGTAGAACAGTGCTCACATTTAATGGTATAATATCTCAAACTTCCTTTGGGTTTGAAATTCAGGAGTATCTGCTGGATTCTTCTGGCTGTGGGTCTTATGAAGGTCTTAAGCTTTTCACTTTTCTGGGCTGGAAAGGTGCTCTTAACCTTGTTAGTGCCTCAGCCTTTCCATAGCATCTAAGCTCAGAAGCCTCAGAACACCGTGCCTTGGTGGGCCTTTCAGGGCTCTGGTGGAATGAAGTTGAAGCTGACATTTTTAGGACTTGACCTTCAAGGTCACCTTAACACAACTTCCATCATACTCTAGGTTATTAAGAATCCAGATTTAAGGGAAAATAAGGGTAGACTCTGTTGCTGGGAGGAATGTCAGCCACAAGTTGGAATTAAAAATAACATTGAGGGCTGGGGATGTGGCTCAAGCGGTAGGGCGCCTGGCATGCGTGCGGCCCGGGTTCGATCCTCAGCACCACATACAAACAAAGATGTTGTGTCCGCCGATAACTAAAAAAATAAATATTAAAATTCTCTCTCTCACTTTAAAAAAAAAATAATAATAATAACATTGATGTAGCAACCCCAAAATGAATGGTGGACCTAAAAACTATTCCAGTTACAGTTCAGCTACCTTCCCCACCATGAGGAATTTCCACTGCCAGAATTGCAGGATTCAAGTATTGTTTTCAAGAGATAACAGGTTTTATTTGTGGATATTTGCTTGCTCTCTATAATTAGATGTATTTTCAAGTCATGAATGATAAGTATAAGCCATTTCATCCTCAAAATCCAAGTAAAATTTTGCGAGTTCCCATTCATTTCAGATTTAAATTTAATTTATTAATTATAAAAATACACATTCTAATAAGGAACTTTTAATAGCATACATATTGGTGGTTTTTTTTAACATTTAATAAAATTTCTAATATCAATTCCATGAAGTAAAACCCAGGAGAATGGTAGTTTAGTTGAATTGTGTTGTAATTTAGGGAAAAGGTAGCATTTCATTGAATTGTCTTTTTCAGAGCAATTCAAACCAGGTTTTGCTAAATTATTCCCGCTGAATGACAGGTACAACAAAATTGAACAGAAAATGGAGTAGCAGCTTAATTAAATCACTATTGTGTGAAAGCTTTGTGAAGTGTTTTGGCCATATTTTAAAGTGAATTTAATATTTTTGTGATAGGATTTTTGGAATAGAGAGATCCATAATATTACTGAAGTGTTTGATGCCTGACAAATCTTGTTGAACCCTAAGGTGCTTTACCATGAACTGCATCCCTCGCTCTTTTAATTTTTTTATTTGGAGTCGGGTCTTGCTAAATTGTTGAGGCTGGCCTTGAACTTATGATCTTACTGCCTCAGCCTTTCAAGATGCTTGGATTACATGCATTTTTTTTTAAAAAAAAAGTATAATTGTTTACTGTTTCTTAAAACCAGAGCATTAACTAAACCCCCTTTTAGCTGACAATTCTGTGAGATCAGGAACACTTAATAATAACCAATAGTTACCTAGCTGTGTGTCTGAAGCACCAGTCCGGTTGTTCTGGATATATTGTTTCATAAATGTTTTCAAACGAATGAAACAACTAAAGGAAAATGTATCTGTTTCCTATCTAGAGGAAGAGCTATAGTCCTGGATCCATTAGTTGATCTAAGAGCTAAACTTGAATAGAGAAGGAATAGTCAACCTGTTCTGGAGCTATACCTGTGGCCTAAGAGTCTGAATAATAGACAGAGGTGGAACAGACACATGTCAGAGGTAGATAACTGGTTTACTAATAAGCTAAATCTCATAGCCTTCCTTAAAAGGGAGAGTGTGTGTTGAGATGTGATAATTAACTTTGTCTCAACCTGATGGGACCATGGTACCAAGATATTCGCTCCAGTAATTCTGGATATTTTTTAATGTTTTTTGGCTGAGATTAACATTTAAATCAGTACAGCAGATTGCCCTTCATAATGTGGGTGGCGATACACATTCAATCAGTTGAAGGCCTGAATAGAACAAAGACTGACCTCCTTCTTGAGCAAGAAGGAATTCTGCCAGCAGCTGGCCTTCAGACTTCAACATCAGCTCTTGCCAAGGTCTCCAGCTAATGAGTCACCCTGCAAATTTGGGACTTGCTATCATCCATAATCATGTGAGCCATTTGCTTATAAAAAAATCTATGTACATAAACATTCCTATTGTTTCTATTTTTTTGGAGAAACCTCATTAATACAGAAGGTTCTGGTAATGATGACTCAATTTTTCATAAAAGGATACATAAAACATTTTCTGGTTAGTAGTTTGAAGGAAAGTTGGAGTCTATGTTTAACCTCTTCTATGGCAAAATCCAAGGCTTAGAGATGAGCTGCTCTGGTATGGTAATTAATACTCCTTTTTAGGTACCTAACTCTGCATCTAGACATCCTTTATATTTGGCATTTGAAACTGGGGCTAATATTGTGTGGATTTTTTTTAAAAAGATCTTTTTATATTTTTTCTTTTATAATTTTATTGAAGAGTGATTGATTTCCTCTAAACTGCACATTTTTATTTATCTTGGGGGGGGGATACTGGGGGTTTAACTCAGGGACACTCAACCACTGAGCCACATCCCCAGCCCTATTTTTTTATATTTTATTTATCATTGAGTTGCTTAACACCTCACTTTTGCTGAGGCTGGCTTTGAACTCCCAATCCTCCTATCTCAGCCTCCCCAGATGCTGGGATTATAGGTGTGCACAACCATGCCCTGATAAACTGCAATTTTTTAAAAAAAAAATATTTTTTTAGTTGTAGATGGACACAATCTCTTTATTTTTATGTGGTGCTGAGGTTTGAATGCAGTGCCTCACATGTGCAAGGCTGTACCACTGAGCTACAGCCCCAGTCCTAAACTGCACATTTGTTGTTGTTGATAGACCTTTATTTTATTTATTTATATGTGGTGCTGAGAACCAAATCCAGTTCCTCACACATGCCAGGCAAGTGGGCTACCACTGAGCCCCAGCCCTAAACTGCACATTTTTAAATTGTACAATCTGGTGAGTTTTGATGCATGTATCTACCAATAAAACCATCATAATGATGAGGATGATAAACATTCAAAATTTCTTTGTACCTCTTTGTAATCTTAACCTCCCTTCAACTCTATCCCAGGTGCAATGGTTATTTTTTGTGTGTGTCAATTTGACTGAGCTAAGGGGGATGCCCAGGAAACTGGTGAATGTTATTTCTGGATATATCTCTGAGGGTGTTTCCAGAAGAGATTAGCATTTCAATTGGCCTATTGAATAAAGATGACTCTCACTAATGTGGGTGGGCATGATCTCATCTATTAAGGTCCTGAGTGGAATGGAAAGGCAGAGGGTGAATTTTCCTGGGATATCCATTTTCTCCTACTCTTGAGCATAGACACCATCAGCTCTCTCAGTTCTCAGTCCTTTGAACTCAGATCCAATAACACAACTGGCTTTCCTGGTTCTCCAGCTTACAGGTGGCAGGTCAGGTTATGGGACAACTTGATCTCTATTTGTGTGAGCCAATTCCAAAAATGTATCTCTCTACGCATATATCATCTCCTATTGGTTTTGTTTCTCTGGAGAATCCTAGTAAACTAGACAACCACTTTCTGTTACTAGATTTTCATTTTCTAGAATTTATGATTGGAATTGCCTATGATGTATGAAATGTTAGAACTTCCTTCTCTAGAGGCTTTAGCTACTCCTGTTCACATCATTACTACATATCAGCTGTGTTGCCTTGAGGCAGTCTTTGTCCAGGCTTGGCAAGGCCCCTGTGATCCACACCCATCCCTTCCCTGACCCCTCCTAGATGCCATCTTCTACCCTCTCTTTTTTTTAAAGAGAGAATTTTTTAATATTTATTTTTTAGTGTTCAGTGGACACAACATCTTTATTTTATATTTATGTGGTGCTGAGGATCGAACCCAGGGCCTCACACATGCTAGGTGAGCGCTCTACGGCTTAGCCCCTTCTATCCTTTTTAGGTAACCTATTTGCTGTGTTGTGAATGTATCTATCCAAAATCCATGATGTATCTATCCAAAACCTATTTAACCAACAGCAAGGTATTAAGAGGAGAGGCATTTGGGAATTGATTATGATGAAAAAGCCCTCATGAGTGAGGTAAGTGCCCTTATACAATTGGCCTCAAAGAACTGCCATGTAAGTACATAACTAGGAGAACTGTATGAACCAAAAAGCCCTCACCAGATGGAGAATCTGCCAGTGAGGAGTAACTTAACATTGTTTATAGGCTGTCCAATTTTTTTTTTTAAAAGCATTCTTTATTGTTTAGACATGGCTAATTTTCACATCATCATATACTTATTGCTACAATGAATTCAAATATGTAGTTTCTTTTATACTAGACCAAACTAGGAAATCAAAACACAATTGCCATCATTAAATTTTAATCTTCAGAGAACAGCATCACCACAAGGTTGGCCTGAAAACACTCAGATTATAACAGTTTTTGAAGGTTCCACATTTAAGTAGTGTAGGCACTGCAGTTACTTTCAGTTGTTTTCTTAAGTCATTATTTGGATCTTTCCAATAAGATTTTTTCTCCTACTTGGCAGTGGATGAACACATATTCTACACTAATATGCTTCAGCCCCTCTCAAATGACTGGTTCTGCCTGCACACATTTGGGACACCAGCTTTTCCCTTCGGTGTCCTTACAACCTGTAAAGTAGGCAAAATGGTCTTGCCGAGGTGTGCTGTTCCACAGCCTGATTGAACTCCTCAAAGCCCAACATGCTCACCTCCTCGCAGATAGCCATGGGTACTGCGTACTGCGGTGCTGGAGGAGCACTTGTTCTGCTGCTACAGGGAGGGACCCCCTCGGGGCAGAAAGCATCTGTCCAATTTTTGCTGTGTATTATATAGCAGCCCAAATAGACTGACACTACTGTTTCTTTCCATAGTTTCTCAAAGCCATGAAAGACCCAGAAAGATTTACTTATCTGGGGCCAGGACTGTGGCTCAGTGGCAAAGCGCTTGCCTAGCATGTGTGTGGCACTGGGTTTGATCCTCGGCAACACATACAAAAATAAAATAAATAAAATAAAGGTATTAGGTCCATCTACAACTAAAAAAAATTAACAGAAAAAAAAAAAAAAGATTTACTTAGCTGATTCTTTTCCTGTAGCTCCTTGGCTATTCCTTTGAGTTTCTCTAACTGGATAATGAATGCTACAGTCCTGAACCCTGAGTAGTAGTCCCCTCCCCTATCCCATAACCCCCATACTGGGACTCAACCCAGGGCTGCTGTACCACTGAGCTATTTTTTTTTTTTTGAGACAGGGTTACTACATTGCCCAGGCTTTCCTTCAAACTTATGATCCTCCTGCCTCAGCCTCTCCAGTCACTGGGATTATAGGTGTGGGCCACTATACCTTGCTGGGATAGTTATTCAGTTAGGGTCCCAACCACACTATTTTAGTCAGTTTTTTTTTTCTCCTTTTTGTGGTGCTAGGGATTGAACCCATGGCCTTTTGCATGCATTCTACCAACTGAGTTATATCCCCAGCCCTTTAATTCAGCTTTTCTGTTGCTGTGACCAAAACACCCGACAAGAACAATTTTAGAGAGAAAATTTATTTAGGGCTCATGGTTTCCAAGATCATAGTCCAAAGAAGGCGAACTCCATTGGTCTGGGCGAGGTGAGGCAAAATAACCTGGTGGAACAGTATGGCATAGGAAAGCTCAGGATGTGACAATCTAGAAGCAAATAAAGACAGCTTTCCTCACCAGGAATAAAATACACACCTGCCCCTGGTGACCCACCTCCTCTAGCCACACCCTATCTTCCTATAGTTAACATCCAATTACTACCTAGCAGTGAGTTAAAACCGTTTCACCTCTGAATGTTCTAGTAATGTCTCACATGATTGAGGGACACCTCATATTTAAACTAACACACTGTGTTTCCTATCAGTCAATGAGATAAGTAGGGATTCAGATTCTGCCTTGCCCAGATTTCCCAGTGCTAGACCAGCTGATTCTCCTTTTCCCCACTAGTATAAGGGCATGTTTGTTTAAGAGTATGTAGGCCAGGGTGATGGATAAGGTTGTTGCTATATAAAGGTGCAAGTTTATGTTTCAGCATGTTTGGGAAATTCAAATGTTCAGTCTGTTTAAAAAATTAGGCTGGGTGTGGTGGCGCATGCCTATAATCCTGTTGGTTCTGTAGGCTGAGGCAGGAGGATTTCAAAGTTCAAAGTTCAAAGCCAGCCTCAGCAATTTAAAGAAGTGCTAAGCAATTCAGTGAGACACTGTCTCTAATAAAACACAAAATAGGGCTAGAGATAAGGCTCAGTGGAGGAATGCCCCTGAATTCAATCTTGGGAACCCCCCCTCAAAAAAACACTTTTTACTGGGAAAAATAGAATAAAATACAAACTGGTTTTCATCCCAACATAACAGAGGTCCCATTTTTAAAAAATGTATACCTCAGTCTAAGCTAAACAATGTTAAACATCCATATCAGAAATATGTGTTATTTCATCTTTAATATCCTTAATCTCAGCTTGGACCATAGTTAAGTTAGATATTTTTTCATTTAAAAAAGCAATTTCTTTTTCTCTCTGTAATAAGTCAGTAACCAATCTCCCAATGCGTACTGTTAAATCATTTACCAATGGCTCCAACCGGGAAAAGTCCTTCTTTAGGTTATATACCTTTGGTTTTAGATCATTTGCAAAAGTCACTGTCTTCATAACTTTAGCTCTGTCACTTTCTAAGCTTAAAAATCTATCTGTGTGCTTGTTGAAATCACTCTTTAGCTCAGTTAACGTCTTCTTAACTGAGTTAATTCTTTGTGAATTTTCAGATGCTGTCTTTCGAAGTGTTGCTGTTCTATCAATACTACTTGAGAGAAGATCACCTATGTTTTTCACTGTATTTTTGTCTACTTTTTCTAATTTAGCTTCCAGTTCTTGCATAGACTCTGTCAAGGATGTTACATCAGTTACTAAACCTGAAATACGTCGTATATCTGTTTTTACAGTTGTAATCTTGAGACCAACATCTTTTGCCATGGAAGTTGTACTTTGGTCTAGTTTTGTAATTTCTTGAGAAAGAGTTGTCAAATTGTTATTCAGTATATCCTGTTTTTCAGTCATCTTGCTGGACCAAGATTTCACTGCATAAATTTCTTCCTCTAGATGCTTTAGATGTACAATTATTTGAAACGACTTCAGTTTTTCCACAAGAGCTTCACATTTCTGACACTATAAGAAAATATAACACCACAATGATTAAATTCATTAAAGCCTCAAAATTTAAAATTCAACTTAATTTTACGTGCTATATTTATAATTTTTCTGCTCTTTGGGAAAGCATTTGGTAAAAGATGGCTTCAAAAGTAAGAGCTTTTAGAACAATTTATTACTAATGAATAAGAAGGAAAACATTCAGGAAATTTCATAAAATGTTACTGGATGTTACATTTTCTGAGTTACTACTTTCATACCATTGATTCTCTATATAGCAACAAAATACTCTAAATGAGATAGTGAAGTATTTACTATTTCTAGAGAAGGGAAAAAATCTCTTTCAGATGAAATTTGGTATATTTGTGGGGTGAGAAAAGGCAAAAGAGCTTCTCTTTTTATCCAAGTTTTTTTTTGGATGTGTGTCTGTGTGTGTTTTGTTTTTAAAACTTTCTACTTTTTAAATTTTTAACTGACAACATAAAAGGTGTACAATTAATGAGGTACCATGTAATGCTTGATACATATATGTATTACATAATGTTTAAATTGGGTTAAAGGAAATTATTTTACTTTATTTATTTATTGGTACCAGGGATTGAACTCTGGGGCGCTTGACCACTAAGCCACATTTCCAGCCCTATTTAGTATTTTTATTTAGAGACAGGGTCTCATTGAGTTGCTTAAAATGCCTTGCTTTTCCTGAGGCTGGCTTTGAACTCACAATCCTCCTGCCTCAGCCACCCATGCTGCTGGGATTACAGGCATGCACTGTTTTATTTTTGAGATGAGGTTTCATTATGTTGCCAAGGTTGGTCTCAAATTCTTGGGACCAAGGGATCCTACTGCTTTAGATTCCCAAGTAGCTGGGACTATAGGTGCCTGCCACTAGGCTAAGCCCTTTTTTCTGCTTTACTAAGGTTTAATTGATAAAATTAAAATTGTATATATTTATGGAGTACAATGTGATGTCTTGATATATGTAAACACTGAAATGATTAATCATGTTAATGATCATATTCCTCACTTCACTTTTTCCCTCCACTTGTGGTGAGAACATTTGAGATATACTCTACTAGCCATTTTCAAGTAAATAATACATTATTTATTAAGTATAGTCACCATGCTATACCATGTAGTATTTGTTTTTCTGTGCCTAGTTTATTTTTTTCAACATAATGCCTTCCAGGTTTATTTATGCTGTTGCAAATGACAATGATCTTCTTTTTAAAGTCTGAATAGTATTGCATTGTGTATATATACATTTTGTTTATTGTTCATCCATTGACGGACACTTATTTTGATTCCATAAATTGGCTATTGAAAATGCTGCTGCAAAGAACATGGGGATGCATGTATCTCTTCTACTTCTGGCTTCATTTTCTTTGGATACATACCTAGAAGTGAATGTTTCCATCACATGGCAGTTTTATTTTTTAATTTTTTGAGGAACTTCCATAATGTTTTTCCTATAGGTGTACTAATTCAAATTCTCACTGAGAGTCTAAAAGTGTTTCTTTTTCTCCACATTTTGCCAACACCTTTTTTTCTTTTTGATAGTAAACATTTTTATAGGTATGAGATGTTATCTCATTGTAGCTTTAATTTTTCATTTTCCTGGTATTAGTGATGTTGAAAATTTTTTTATTATACCTGTTGATCATTTATGTCTTGATAGATCTTTATTTAGGACCATTGCCCATTTTTAAAAAGAGTTGTTTTCTGCTACTGAGTTGCTTGAGTTCCTTATATATTTTGGATATTAATCCCTTATCAGACATTTGGTTTTCAAATATTCTCTTTCATTCTTCAGGTTGTCTCTTCATTCTGTTGATTGGTGTCTTTGCTGGCTGTAGATTTTTAGTTTGATATAATCTCTTTGTGTCTAAATGTGTCTCTACAGCACTTTTGGGGAAGTTGAATATTTTACTGTACTTTGAATATTTTAAATTTTATTGCACTGTGCTATCAGTTTATAAAATGAAGAGAAAGAAAATTAAATTTTGATCATAAGATAGGTAGTTCTCATAAGTATACAAAGCTGAAATTAAAGCAAGGATGTGAATTGTCAGGTGAGACTATAATGGCATCAATTAGAAGATTAACTAAGCCTGTAGACTATGTACTGAACTATGAAGTAAAGAACAAATGCAATGCTAGAAATAGATCATCAATTTTGATGCCCAAAGACAGATATATACACTGTGATTACTCTGGAAAGGGAACCTCATTTGTCATGTATATCAATTGTTTGACTTTTCATTTAATTGACAGCTTGTTCTATGAAAGCATTATATTTTAAAGTAGGAGACTATTGATAGCAATCTACTAATAGTAAAGTAGTTGGATTCAACAATGTTACCGTTATAGGATGTGGTGGTATAATCAAGGACAAACTCTGTTTTGGGGAGTTTGTAGTTTAGTTTGGGAAGCAGAATGTCAATAAATAGATTATTGAAAACTCAAAAGAAAACAAAGAATAGAAAAGCAAATATTCAGGCTGAAAAACATTTTTACAAAGTAAGATGCAGTTTAAAGATATAAAAATTTTTTTTTTAAATGTGTATTTCTTCAATGTGTTTTTTAATAGGTTATCTTCCTTAAATTGTATTTGGCTTACTCTGCAAACTCTTTTTGAAATTATTTTGGTTAATATAGTTTTATTTAATGGAAATAAAACCACAATATATATGTTCAGACAGTATTTTGATGGCATCTTTAAAAAGAAGCAGTTATATAGCTGTAAAAGAATTGTAATGGGGCTGGGGATGTGGCTCAAGCGGTAGCGCGCTCGCCTGGCATGCGTGCGACCCAGGTTCGAGCCTCAGCACCACATACAAACAAAGATGTTGTGCCTGCCAAAAAACTAAAAAATAAAATGTTAAAAAATTCTCTCTCAAAAAAAAAAAAAAAAAAAAAGAATTGTAATGAACTGATGAAATGGAGCAGAGAATTAATTCAAGGTAGCAACTCTCCCTCCTTGTCCCATCAAGTATGTTTTGGTTCAAAATGTATTTTAGAAATTTTCTCAATAGCTTTATACTACATTAACTATAGGTGGTGAAGGTAGCCTAAAGTGTTAATTTTTAAATTTTTTTAAGTAGAGAAGTTAGTTTGTGAAAATATTATTGTGGGTATATAAGAAGTAGCCACAGGCAGGAAAGAAATCAAGTAGTGGTTGCAAAACTGTTTTTGCTAAACAGTGTATTTGCTAAAACAGTCTCCCAAGGGTAAAAGGAGTAGCTGACTTACTTTCATTTGTTTTATTACTAGGTTATCATTTACTAACATATTTACTCTGGTAGAGTAAATGTAGCTTACTAGCATTACTCAAATTAAGATACCTCCTTCTTATGCCTGAAGTCCAAACAATTGTTAGAGCTTTTGAAGAGCTTATAGTCTAGTTAATGGCAACATAGTAGAGAACAAACATGTTTGTCTGAATTACTGCTTTTTTATAATTCTACTGACAGTAGTTTTCTTGTGATTTTTTTTTTCCTTCCCTAGTTGTATCATATGATAGGAGGTCCTCAGCCTCTGGAGTTGGACAGAACTTGCAGTGATAATCTAATCTTGCTGATCCTCAATTTCCTTATTTGTAAATGGGTGTAATAGTTACAAACCTATAGTGAGGAAAAGTGGTAATACGTGTAAAGTTCTTAGCACAGCACATCATAGCAGGCACTCAATATAATTCTGATGATGATGATGTATATGAATCTCCTAAAAATGTTTGGCACACAAAATGTTAATTTTATCCTTTTCTCTTAGCTGGGAGAGAATTAAATTAATCAATTAAATTAATCAATAGTTGATTTAATTAACTATTAATAGCTCATAGCTGAATTGAAACAAATAGACCCTGGGAAAATTTGCAGAGCTTTTGTCACCTGAATAAGATAAGCTTGTAAAGAAATAAGAGTTGTTTTTAGTGTTTATGGTGAATTTATAGTATCATTACTGTATAATGACATAAGATCAAACTTTGATCAAGATTATAGGTTATTCAGAGGACTCCAATTAGGCTGAGATTAAACCAACATTTTTCATTATAAAATATAAAAGTACACCTAGTCAACAGTTTGTCATTAGGCAAAATTTAAGAAAACATTTATAAAAATGTATTTTTAAACTTTATACTCAAAAGATAACAAAAAAAAATTAGGTATTTTTTTAAAGCTTTGGTTTGTGCTAAAAATTTAAAAAATGGACTCATGAATATAATAAGTTAATTGATAATAAAGTTTATTATCCATTACAAATATACAAAAATGTATCTTCAAATATTGGCAATTTTCCTTTAAGGAAGGATTGAATTTAATGTTTGGTAAATGTGAGTTTAAGAAATTTCAAATATTTGTGTTAACTACATGAACAAAAGAAACAAAGATAAATTAGGTATATCTAAATCCAATAGCAATATTTTAAATAGGAAAATCTTCGGAAAGGAACACACACACTTCAATAGGTTTTTAAATTTAAAAAAAAATTTTTTAGTTGTAGATGGACACAATACCTTTATTTTTTTTTATTTATATGTGGTGCTGAGGATTGAACCTAGGGCCTCACACATGCCAGGCAAGTGCTCTACCACTGAGCCACAACCCCAGCCCCACTTTAGTTTTTTTTTTTTTAATATTTATTTTTTAGTTGAAGTTGGACATGATACCTTTATTTGTTTGTATGTGGTACTGAGGATCGAACCCAGGGTTCACGCTTGCTAGGTGAGCGCGCTACCACTGAGCCACCATGCCAGCCCCCCCACTTTAGTTTTTTTTTTTTTTTAATTTTTTTGTAGTTGTAGATGGACAGCATGCTTTTATTTGTTTATTTTCATGTGGTGCTGAGGTTTGAACCCAGTGCCTCATACATGCAAGGCAAGCACTCTGCCACTGAGCTACACCCCCAGCCCTTCAGTAGTTTTTTATGTAATGCTTGTAGAAGTGGTTTTCATTCCCCTTCTGTTATCATAGAGCATGGTGTCCACCTTAAGTTTCAGTAACTCTTACTATGGTATGTACAAGTACATAGTAAAGTTGAATCAAATCTGGTGATAGGCAAAAATTATTTTAAAATGAAGAGCACAAGAGAAGAGATCATCTGGAAGTGATGGCACACATACAATTATTTAAAAATGAAGAGCACAAGAGAAGAGATCAGCTGGAAGTGTTGGCAACTAGGAGGCTGAGGCAGGAGGACCGTGGATTCAAGGCCAGCCTCAGCAATTGAGTGAAACACTGACTCAAAAGAAGGCTGGGGATGAAGCTCAGTGGTAGACTGCCCCTGGGTTCAATACCAAGTGGCGGGGGGAGGGTGCGGGGGAATCGCATCTATCCCTAAAGTGTAGAGGTCAGAAACAATGATGTTCCAGCTAACTTTATAATCTTGTTTATTGGCATTTAAAAAAAAAAAGCATACAAACACAAATTTGTCAGTGCACACAGATGTTTGTTTATATAACTCAATGTCTGTCTACTACAGGCCTTCTTAACTCCAATGGAGAACTTGTTAGGTATTTTTCCAAAAACTTGCAAAATTACATAATAAAACTATCACAACTACCTTTAGGAACTGCTTTAAGTTTTTGATGAAAAAAGTTTGTGTCTAATTCCACTGAAACTGTACTATAAAACTGAGATAGTTACTGGCAAAAAGAAATAAGAACAGAACTTCCAATGCAAATATATGATATAATTGGCTACATTAAATAATTTTAGATAAAATAAAGTCAATATGTAAAATAAATTTAGTCCCAAAAGTTTGGGGAATCCTTAATGACATACTTTTAGTCATCATAATTATCACTATTTATCATTATGTTGCCACTTAAAATAAGCGACAGGCTTATTGGGTATTTTTATTGTAACTAGACCAATTTATTTGGAGATCAGGTATCTAGCAAACTCAAGAGTCTAACACAGAACCTTAAAAAAATCCAGTATACAAAGATATTCTGTAAGTTCATACTTTGAAGCATACACAAGTAATAAGAAAGGCCTTAAGTAAGAATTTACTCAATTTAAAAATTCTTGCAAGTATTTGTAACACAGTTTAGAACCTTAACAAAAAGTAAAATATTTCCTAGGTTTTATAGTTTTCAGAGAATGCATATTAATTCACAGAAAAGTCCCAGGCTCATCTTCAGGCACATTATCCTTTATTTTAGATAAAATTCCTCCTTTTCTTTTTGTGGTGCTGGGGTTTGAACCCAGGGCCTCATGTGAGGCAACCACTCTAGCAACTGAGCTTTATCCCCAGCCCCTACAAAATTCCTATGGACTTGACTGTCCGGACTCTTAGCCTGCAGTGAATTAACATAGGAAAGTGAAGAACTGACTGAGGCAGACTTGTTACTACCCAACCTGAGCAAGATCAGGTGATAGAAAAGATGTAAGGAAAACACAGGTTTGAAAAATAGCAAATTTGGGTCATTTAGTGAATTGCAAAAATGCTTCAATAGTATCCAGATATAGCAAAATATTTGGATCCAATATAATAGGTGAAATTCATATTGATGTTCATCAACTATTGGGAAAACATTTAAAAAACTGAGTATATCACCTTAAAGACAGATAAATATAAACTTTAGAATTAATTATATTTAAAATGGTTAAAGTGAGGTTTAGACCTTAAAAAGGTAAGCTTTGATTATGTGGATAAATCCATTGTGTGGACTTCTCATTTTTCCAATAAAGTGAGGCATAACACTATAACTCAAAAACCATGGAACTAATTGATTTATGCATAGTTGAATGATTCATCAGAATACATGCAGTGATTTTTTTTAAAAATCATCGATTCCTTTATTTTCTAGCTTATATTCTTCTAAAGTTCCCTTTTCTCTTGTACTGGAATATGTTATAATATCATGAACTTTTCCTTTCAGAACATTCAGTTCATTTTGCATCTTTAAGAGGCTATTATCATACTGAAGTCCTTCAAGGGTTTTCTGCATCTCCATTATTTCAGATACAGCTTTCAACATATCATCTTCCATATTAAACATCTGCATAGTGAGGTCTTCCATTTTCTTTTCTGTTCCTATCAGATCCTGAGAGACTCTGAGAACAGAGAGAACAGCACTTTCAATTGTTGGCAAATGAGTCTTGCATTCTTCAACTTTGGGTTCATAGCTGGAAAGTTTATCAGTCAGATCTTCATCTCTGGCAAGGAGAGCATGCTGTTCCTCTTCTAACTTCTCAACTGTTTTTGTATCAGAGCTAAGCTGCTCTTCTACTCTCAGAAGATCCTCTTCTTCTTGTCTTTTTACTGTTCTAATATTTCGTAGTGTGCTATCTTCCAAATCTTTTAGCCGTTCAGTGAGTAATTTTATTTCTTGCTCAGCTGAGTTAATTTGGACAGTAACTTGAGAATGTATATGTTTT